>NC_069504.1:1137154800-1137427300 GCF_027579735.1 Bombina bombina | reverse complement strand
GGCGTTTAATATTATATTTTTTTCCCCTATGGGGATGATAAAATACTGAACCTTTGCTGACATTATTACAGCATGAGCATCCCAGACAAGGGAAACAGCCCAAGTTCTTAGATGTAATATATTGCGTATTAATTTTAATATTAGAACCCACACCGGCTTTCACTTATGTAGACTGAGTGTTAGTGCCCCTTTTATATGCAGACATAGGGCCTACTTTAAACTCTTGTATATTGGGGTTACAGTTAGTTAAAACATCCCAATGTTTATTAATAATTTGCAGAATTTTATTACTCTGAGCATTATATTTAGTCACAAATATAAGCCTATCATTTTTAATGGTTTTATTAATATTAACATTACCAGGCATCCTAGGTTTCAATAGACTAGATCTAGGGATTGATTTAACAATATTTATCACTTCATTAATTAATGTTTCAGGGTACTCTCTCTCTTTAAATCGTTCGCCCATCTCTTGGAGTCTAACATCAACCATAGTATCATTTGAGACAATTTTACGTACACGTAACATTTGGCTATGGGGTAAACTTTTAATAAGAGAAGGCGGGTGAGCACTTTCATATCATAATAGATTATTACGGTCCGTGCTCTTCCTGAATAAATCAGTGTTGAAAGAATTGCCCATTTTTGTAACTCTGACATAAAGAAAGTCTATATATTCCTCACTCCAGGTAAGTTTAAACTTGATACTGTTAATTGATATATTCAATTAATTAACAAATCTAACCAGGTTAGAAGTCAAGGTTTCAAATTATAGATCACATAGCTATACCACATAGAGGCGGTGATAGAGAGTTGTTGCTTAAGCAGAGAGAACCTTTTGGATCTTTGAATTAGGGACTCTTGAGCCTAGGGGTCTTAATAAAGAATGGGATTGATTAGTTTTCTTATAATTTATCTGTTTAATTATTTTTTTCGTTGGTAATTAGATATTATGCTAATATTAAAGTGTCTTTACATTTGATTATCCCATCACAAAGATATACTGTTGCCTTCTATAATAATAACCTGTATATTAGTGATTTCCTTCCACTAAGTGGGGGGTCTTTTGTAAATACATGTTTGTATATATTGTAACAATTTGGGTAAGAGTTGATTGCTCTACAGCGCCACCTTGTGGTATGTTTGTATATAAAGAAGCATTGTTTGTTTGTCAGGCAAGGCATGAGGAAGGTTGTCTGTCCTTGTCTCCTGATATATCATTAAATAGTTCTGCTGTCACCTTGCTGCCTATCTAGGTCTTGTGCATAACCATTTCCCTTGCTGACTAGGGGCTCGATGATATATTGTTCGCCAGCTCAAACCTTCTTTTTCTCGCTGACACTCGCAGGGCTGCCCTGGTGCAATGATCGTAAAAAAGGGGCAGTCCCTGCGAGTTTGCGAGATGGCTCCTTTTAAAAGTAATGAAGCTCGCTGGTTAGGGAAACTTCGCTCCTTAGTGCGAAGTTAGCAGAGAGCAGGGGGAGCACATTAAAATTAGAATCCTGCAGCCAATATAACTCACATTACGCTGCTTTCTGCTTATAGCATCTTACATTCGCCTATATGTTCGTATGCATTAGTTTTTCTATTGGGGTTATAAGTGTTCGTATTGTTTTGACAAAAGCTCGCCACCTTTTAGTTGGCGAGAAAAAACTGTGATATCTGCAGTGCGAAAATCTTTATAGAATTACACCTGATGAAACGGTCACCTAAGACCGAGAAACGTTGTGTTGTGAAATAAAGACAGTTTTTATTTTTACAAGACGTTGGATCCACAAACTTTATTTTAAACAGCTTTTTAACAGTTTGCTTTACTTTTGGAGGGTTTTGTATACAGTGCAATATCTGTATCACTGTGCATTTGAGCCTACCGGGTTAGGCTACCTCCAATACAGTTCACGAGCTTGCTACAGCTAAGATCTCACCGGAAGAGCAATTTATCCGGTATCTATCTGAATACCCCAAAGAGCGGATCAACACCTGCGAGAGTGGGAGTCAGCTGGACGACTCAAAAGGTTCCAGAAGGCGCTTGTGACACTTCTCAAGTGTCAGGGAGCTTGTAAGTACCAGTTTTACTTGCGCATTTGAAGCTTGTTTTCTCCACTGATCGTGCACTATGGTGGCGCCTTCTTTCTCATTTTACATTTCTTTATAGAATTACGCTGGGATTAGTGAGACATTGTCATATACACCCATGGAACGCCCATGTTCTGCCCATTTTACGAAATAACAACAATTACGCTTTGCATTTTGTATTTATAAATTCAAATTTCTGTGTGATTTTTGCACATTCACTATACTACAATTACGATTTACGCTGTGAATATTTAATTTGATTTATTCCTGTGTAAATTAGATACCAATTTTACGTTTTTGTTAACATACGATTTTTGGTGAAGAATTTTGTTACGATTTTTGATGCACCTTAACAATACAATTTTCCCTGCTTATTTTTGTGTGAATGATTCAAATATTTGTTTTGTATGATGTTTAAAATACAAATTTTGTTGTGCACATTTCATATGAAAATGCAGTATCGCCCCTTAGCGAGACACCCTGTTTTCAGGGTAAAAAATGGCTTTAGATCATTCCACAAGGGAAATAGAAGGACTAACAAGCATTCTTTAATAATCTCGCCAGCCCAGAGAGCTTTCAATCATCGAGCCCTAGATCTTGTACATAGCAATTTCCCTTGCTGGCTAGATCTTGTACATAACCGTTTCCCTTGCTGGTTAGGTCTTGTAGATAACCATTTCCCTTGCTGGCTAGGTCTTGTACATACCCATTTTCCTTGCTGGCTAGGTCTTGTACATAACCGTTTCCCTTTCTGGCTAGGTCTTGTACATAACCGTTTCCCTTGCTGTATAGGTCTTGTACATAACCGTTTCCCTTTACTGGCTAGGTCTTGCACTTAACTGTTTCCCTTTCTGGCTAGGTCTTGTACATAACTATTTCCCTTGCTGGCTAGGTTTCGTACTTAAGCGTTTCCCTTTCTGGCTAAGTCTTGTACATAACCACTTCCCTTGCTGTATAGGTCTTGTACATAACCATTTCCCATGCTGGCTAGGTCTTGTACTTAACCGTTTACCTTTTCAGCTAGGTCTTGTAAATAACCGTTTCCATTGCTGTATAGGTCTTGTACATAACCATTTCCCTTGCTGGCTAGGTCTTGTACATAACCGTTTCCCTTTCTGGCTAACTCTTGTACATAACCGTTTCCCTTGGTGTATAGGTCGTGTACATAACCATTTCCCATGCTGGCTAGGTCTTGTACTTGACCGTTTACCTTTTCTGGCTAAGTCTTGTACATAACCGTTTCCCTTGCTGGCTAGGTCTTGTACATAACTGTTTCCCTTTCTGGCTAGGTCTTGTACATAACTGTTTCCCTTTCGGGCTAGGTCTTGTACATAACTTTTTCCCTTGCTGGCTAAACCTTGTATATAACTATTTCCCTTGCTGGCTAAACTTTGTATATAACTATTTCCCTTGCTGGCTAGGTCTTGTACATAACCTCTTTCCTTGCTGGCTAAACTTTGTATATAACTATTTCCCTTGCTGGCTAGGTCTTGTACATAACCATTTCCCTTGCTGGCTAGGTCTTGTACATAACCATTTCCCTTGCTGGCTAGGTCTTGTACATAATCATTTCCCTTGCTGGCTAGGTCTTGTACATAAACATTTCCCTTGCTGGCTAGGTCTTGTACATAACCATTTCCCTTGCTGGCTAGGTCTTGTACATAAACATTTCCCTTGCTGGCTAGGTCTTGTACATAACTGTTTACCTTTTCTGACTAGGTCTTGTACATAACCGTTTACCTTTCTGGCTAGGTCTTGTACATAACTGTTTCCCTTTCTGGCTAGGTCTTGTACATAACCTTTTCCCTTGCTGGCTAAACCTTTATATAACTATTCCCTTGCTAGCTAGGTCTTGTACATAACCATTTCCCTTGCTGGCTAGGTCTTGTACATAACCATTTCCCTTGCTGGCTAGGTCTTGTACATAACCATTTCCCTTGCTGGCTAGGTCTTGTAAATAACTGTTTACCTTTTCTGACTAGGTCTTGCACATAACCATTTACCTTTCTGGCTAGGTCTTGTACATAACTGTTTCCCTTTCTGGCTAGGTCTTGTACATAACCTTTTCCCTTGCTGGCTAGGTCTTGTACATAACCATTTCCCTTGCTGGCTAGGTCTTGTACATAACCATTTCCCTTGCTGGCTCGGTTGTGTACATAAATGGAGTGACTTATTCAGTTATAGGTGAGTGTAGACCTATATTTCTTTGTAATATAGTTTTACTATTTCCTCTCTCAGAGAGTTTTTCTGCAGAAGTCCCACATTCAAAATATCGAAGATGGGAGATTATATATTTTCAGTTATAGAGAAATTATTGTTGGAATTAACTTATGTAAATATAGAACAATTACTATTGACACAAATAATATGATAAATAATCTAGAAAAAATAATGATTAAGGAACTTTAAACAAAAAGTGGAGTTGGTGTTTTTAGCTAACTTCACTATAAAAAGTTTAATACCTAGAGGTTTGAAATTTAAAAAAGCCTACACTTTCACTTTAGGAGTTACCCACCAATCGATCTGAGTGAGATAAATTACTAGAAAATGCATCAAATGATCAAAATGGTCTCATTGATATTTTAAAAAAATACACGGCTAGATTACGAGTTGTGCGTTAAGGTAAAAAAGCAGCGTTAAGAGGTCCTAACGCTGCTTTATTACGCCCGCTGCTATTACGAGTCTTGCAGGTATAGGTGTCTCGCACACTTCTTTGACCTTACCGCAAAACGACTTACGTAAACTTTGTAAAGTCTTTTTTCTATGGGACTTCCATAGCGCCGGTATTATGAGTCTGTCCTGGGAGGCCAAAAAGTGAGCGGTACACCCTACCCAGTCAAGAGTCCTAACGCATTTAAAAGTCAGTAGTTAAGAGTTTTATAGTACAACGCCGTAACATAAAACACATAACTAAAGTTAAAACACATAACTAAAAAGTACACAAACACCCATAAACTACCTGTTAAACCCTAAACCGAGGCCTTCCCGCATCGCAAACACTAAAATTAAATTTTTAACCCCTAATCTGCCGCTCCGGACACCGCCGCCACCTACATTATACGTATGAACCCCTAATCTGCTGCCCCCAACATCACCGCCACCTACATTATATTTATTAACCCCTAATCTGCCGCCCCCAATGTCGCAGCAACCTACCTACACTTGTTAACCCCTAATCTGCCGCCCCCAACGTCGCCGCCACTATAATAAACATATTAACCCATAAACCGCCGCACTCCCGCCTCGCAAACATTAGTTAAATATTATTAACCCCTAATCTGCCATCCCTAATATCGCCGCCACCTACCTACACTTATTAACCCCTAATCTGCCTCCCCCAAAGTCACCGCCACTATACTAAATTTATTAACCCCTAAATCTAAGTCTAACCATAACCCTAACACCCCCTAACTTAAATATAATTACAATAAATCTAAATAAAAATTCCTATCATTACCTAAATTACTTCTATTTAAAACTAAATACTTACCTAAAAAATAAACCCTAAGATAGCTACAATATAACTAATAGTTACATTGTAGCTAGCTTATGGTTTATTTTTATTTTACAGACAAGTTTGTATTTATTTTAACTAGGTGCAATAGTTATTAAATAGTTATTAACTATTTAATCGACCAAAAATAGGAACCCCTAGGGGAACCGTGAACGGGGTGCGCTGACAAAAAATATATGTTGATAACAAATAGTAAAAGTGATTAATGTCTATGGACAAACCATATTAGTCCATATGAAGAAATGGTGCTGTGTCTTTTGCAACAATAGAAATGTGCTGGCGGCGAGGCTCCTCTGGACTTCAGGTGGAAGGTGTCTGTAAATTAGAAATAACAAAGAGGGCGCCACATAGCGTGATATTGTAGATTCAAAGCCAAAATAGGTGAATAATGTAAAGGCTTACCCGAGGTAATGGCACCGTATGGTAACCGGTGCTGACAGGCAGGCTAACACTTTCAGTGGCTAGCACACTGGGTGGTCTCCGGCAAGCTGTTCACAGGTGATGTTCAGCGTTTCTTTGATTGGCGTCTGTGCGGCTGAAACCTGAGATGCTGCGGTAGAGCAGATACTTTGATGCCTTATCCAGGAAGGCTCAAAGGGAGAACCAAGGCAAAAAACAAATGGACAACTTCCGTATATTTAAAATCAGTAGATTTTAATCCATAAAAACTGCTACGCGTTTCTAGACCATAAACCGGTCTTTTCTTCAGGCATACAAACAATGGATACAAATTTTTTAAAATATTTACCTAATATACAATTAAAAACGGAAGTTGTCATAGTTTTCAAAAAAGGACCAATGGGACATGAGTGAATATTCTGAATCTTATTCATGTTGATTGGCCTGCCTGTCAGCACCGGTTACCATACGGTGCCATTACCTCTGGTAAGCCTTTACATTATTCACCTATTTTGGCTTTGAATCTACAATATCACGCTATGTGGCGCCCTCTTTGTTATTTCTAATTAACTATTTAATAACTACCTAGCTAAAATAAATACAAAAGTACCTGTAAAATAAAACCTAACCTAAGTTACAATAACACCTAACACTACACTATAATTAAATAAATTAACTACATTAACAACAATTAAATAAATTAAATTAAATTAGCTAAAGTACAACCCCCCACTAAATTACAGAAAATAATAAACAAATTACAGATATTTAAACTAATTACACCTAATCTAATAGCCCTATCAAAATTAAAAAATCCCCTCCAAAATAAAAAAAAAACCTCGCGACTTTAAGACGGACTTCCGGTGGGCGGGATCTACGGCAGTAGAGCGCGACTATACCGCGCGGACCGAGGGAAAGCTAATCCGCCAGTTCCAAGCCATTGGCTGCTATTGGAGCCGGGCATAGGCGCTACAAGTCAGTTTGGAGCACCACTAAAGACCGAGTGCCGGTGCTGAGAAGCACATACTGAAAGTGGCGCACGAACATGAGTATAGTGATACTCCGCCAAGTCTGTCATTTGCTGTAAAAAGCTTCGTAGCTGAAGCAGCACCTTCTGATTGATGTCGCTGGGGAGAAACACGCTGAAATCAAGCACACGTTTGGTGCTATAAAGATAAGTGTCTTTTGGCTTTTTCTGGAATATGCTTAGTGTATGCAAAGTGCAAAGTCTAAAGTCTGGGTGAATAATTTAAGCTTGAGGTGTCATTCTCTGTTTACTGTTTTCCTGCTGGGGTGAAAAAAAAGCGCTAGAGAGGACGCTATCCTGTGTAAAACAAGGTTGCTGAGGACAAGAGTAGCTGTGCTAGCAGTAAAGGAAGAGGAGCTGGTAAGGGTTAAGTGCTGCATAGAAGTCTGGTGGCATAATATGCACAAAGTGTATGTGGAAGCATGTTTGTTCTGATAAGACCCCAGTGAAGCTGCACACTTTATAAGAACTCACTATTATACCCCTCCTTAAAGTTTGTTGTAATAATTTCTCATGGTATGCTGTGGGCACGGCATGAAAATACACTAACAAGCTGAACTGAGGTATCGCTGCACAGAGCCCTAAAGGTTTCAGTATTACAGTACATTACTCAGCTTATACAGAGGTCCCAGTGAAGAGGCATACACTTAGCTAATAGTGACTGTTTTGCTTTTTCTCCCTACTTCTTTGATGCCTTTATTT
The DNA here is from genome assembly GCF_027579735.1 of Bombina bombina. Classification (NCBI taxonomy): domain Eukaryota; kingdom Metazoa; phylum Chordata; class Amphibia; order Anura; family Bombinatoridae; genus Bombina; species Bombina bombina. The sequence continues at coordinate 1,137,419,582 of NC_069504.1, read as the reverse complement.
ATCATGTAAGGAATTACAGAACATTCTGCATCTTGGTTAAAGCAAGGAAAGTAAAAACAAGAAGGGAGGAACACAGGAAAAGTTTATAAGAGCTGCGTGTGTGACTTTTTTCAGGAACTTGTCTAACTAAGGCTGTGTTATTGGCTGTGCACAGATTTAACATCAGGAAAATCAAAAAGGAAAAAGTCTTAATAATTGCTGGAACTTTCCTTATCAAAGAAGAAGACCTCTCACAAACTGGTCATTTAAATTGCTAAAGGCTCATGCTGGGAGCATTTGGCCCTAAATATATAAGTTTTAAATTATTGGTGGATCTGATAGCACCCAGTGAAAAATTGGCTATAAGCTAATCTGATACAGGAAGCTATACTAACTGCTCTGGATAATCAAGCTCTTGCAGTTACATCAAAGATAGAGAGCACATAGTATTGGAAAAATGTTTTCTAGTTTAAAAAGTTCTTTGTAGTAAAATTTCTTAGCCAAGTGATATACTATGCATAGAACTGTATTTGTATGTCGATGTTAATGAGTAATATCTTAAACATTGTCTCATATACAACGGATGTCTGGTAAAAGAGTTAAATGTAAAGATTTTGATCTCTAAAGATAAGGAAGGGAAGGGGAAAAATAGCAGAAAAGAGGAAGGAAAGAATTTGGAATTGCAAGAATTGTTTACATGTTTATTTTTTTTTGTTCTCTTCCCTCCTTTCTTTTTTATTGCTTTTTGATAGCCGTTTATTCCCCATATAAGGGACTTACTACTTTGTATTTCAGAGGTGTTATTGAGCGTGTTACTCAATGTGTATATAAATTGCTATAAGGTCTGCATATACCATTTCAAGATAGTCTAAATCTAGGAAAAAGCCATACAGTGGCTGATAAATATTGTTTTGTTTTTTTTCTTCCTGTGTAGAGGCTTAGCTTTCTAGGCCTAACATTATTGGTAATATGACTGCAATACTTGTCTATAAGGAATCAAGGGCCTAGAGTACAAAGAGCTTAGGTCAGCTTCTAGTAAATTTGACTACCTGTTTATATCAAGCTGTAATAATAGCTGGTGAGCAAATACTATAAGACTCCCCCTCCACTACATTAGTGTGCTCACTTTTTGTTTCTTCTTTTTTTTTTTCTCACTTTCCGCTTGAGGAGCCATAAATCACTTATCACTAAACAGACACAGAGATTCACCACTTTAGACTCACTGGTCAGAGGGTGAGCTACTGACCTACCTGCCTTTTATTGCACCCCCCTCTTTTTTTTTTTTTTTTTTTTGTCTCTCTTCTCCCTCTCTACCTCCCTTTTTGGGGGGCTTCACTTTTCCTCCTTTTTTCACTCTCCTACTTGTTTGCAACAAATATTCACTTTTTTTGTTTTTCATTCTCACATACACAGACAAATCTCACTTAAAGGGAGTAGATTAATATAAATGGACAGATTTGTCCATAATTTAAAAGATAAATCACCAATCATGACGTCAGCTAAAAATAGAGAGAGAAACAGGAATAAAAATGTTAATGATCAATCACAAGAAAGCGCAGAAAGCCTAAATGTAATGCATGGTAATATAGATACACAATTACTAATAGATCAGATATCAGCTCTGATGCTGCCCCAGTTTGACAAATTAAGATTAGAACTTTCAGCAGTGTCAAATGAAGTAAAACAATTTAACCAGAGGTTAGGAGAGGCAGAAAATTGAATCTCTGATCTAGAGGATAAATTGAGCATTAAAAGTAACATAATCGAGACACTCTCAGAGCAAATCACAAAACTACAAGAGAGAGTTGATACAGCAGAAGATAGATCAAGAAGGAATAATTTAAGATTCATAGGTATATCAGAAAAATTCGCAAATGCATATCTAGAAGCACTAATTATAAAGGAAATCCCAAAACGCCTAGGTATACTAAGGGAAGGCTCAGAGATTATAGTTGAAAGAGTTCATAGATTAGGTCCCAATAAACAGCTGGTATCAGAAGACCGTCCAAATAGGCCTTTCTCTAGACCTGTGATAGCTAAATTTTTAAATTATAAAGATAAACTAGAAATCTTAAAACACTATAAAAAACTCTCAGAACCGCTAATGTTGGAGGATAGAAAGATTCTTATCTTTCAGGATTTTTCTTTGGAAACTTCCAATAAAAGGAAAGTAATGTCTCAGCTGTGCTCACAGTTCATTCAAAAAGGAATACAAGCATTTGTAATCTATCCTGCTATCTTAAAGATAGGGGATAAGGGAGGTTTTAAATCCTTCCAGAACAGTGAAGAAGCTATACAGTATCTTGCTAAAAGACCATGAAAGCTATGATGATATATTCTCAGATAGTGCTAAATGATTTTTATTTCCCTTTCTTTTTTTTCCTTCCTTCCTTTTTTTTTTTTTTTTTTTTTCTCAGCCTTCTCTATATACATAGTTCTAATAAAGTAAGGGGAGTAATCAAGGTGGATATACCAACAATAAAAACTGCCTAGAACAATAATATGGCTATTGGTTTAAAACCACTAATTCATTTTACATCATGGAATGTCGGAGGGATTGTATCCCCGATTAAAAGGAAGGCAATCATTAAACATCTTAAAAAATTTAATACTGACATTGCATTATTGCAAGAGATCAGATTATCTGCAGCGGAAATAGCTAAATTAAAAATTAACTGGGTAAAAGAAATCATAGCTACACCATGTACAGTAAGGAAAAAAGGAGTCGCTATTTTGCTGAGCAAAAATTTAGACTACAAAATTATAGAGGCTAAACTAGATGAAAATGCTCGCTTTCTTATATTGCAATTAGAAATTAGGAAGAAGATATATACTATATGCAATGTATATGGTCCGAATAATTTAGATATGGACTTCTGGGGGAAACTCCAAGCATTATTGTTGAATTATGTAGAGACCAATTTAATTATAGCCGGAGATTTCAATTTAACGCCTAAATTTCCAATAGATAGGAAAAGTACAAAAGGTAGAGAGAAGGACTTTAGATTAGCTAAGGAAATGAGGATTCTAAATACATTCAAAAAAACACTTAAAGTATCTGATATATGGCGAGTTCAGTACCCAGATGTCAAAAGATTCACATGTCTATCTAAATCACTACTATCATTTTCTAGAATTGATTACTTCCTAGTAACTGACTCCATTCTTAAAATAGAACCTAAGACTGATATAAAGGATTTTGCAATCTCTGATCACGCACCCATCACACTAGAATTTTTTGCAGATGATATAAAAACTAGTAGCCATAAAAGCAACTCTTTCTATTTTCCCAAATACATGTTAAAAAATGCATCCTTTGTAGCTATGTTAAAAGAAAAATGGCATATCTTTCTAAATTTAAACAGAGAATATGATGATAGAGTAGAAACGCTATGGGAAACAGCAAAAGCTGTATTAAGGGGAGAAATCGTAAGTTTCATGTCTAGATTTAGGAAAAAAAGAAAGGAAAGAGAAAAGCAACTTACTAACCAATTAACTAACATGTATAATAGATTTCTTCAATGTGGTTCAAAGAATAACTGGTTAAAATATACCCAGGCAAAACAGGAGAGAGATCTTTTTTATCTATGCGAAGCGACAAGAGAGGACCTTAAAAAAAAGGCAAAACATATGAAGTTTGGGAATAAGACAGGTAGCTATTTAGCTAGATTAGTGAAATCTGAGAAGAAAAATAGTATAATATCTGCATTAAGAGTAGAGGACAAACTTCTACATAATCCCATAGAGATTAATGAGACCTTTTACCACACATTCCAGAAATTTTACAGTGCACGTGAGGTAGATATTGCCAATAAGGATTTATTCTGGGAAACTATTGTAACCCCTAAATTGTCAGCAGAAGAAATGGAAAAAATTAACTCGCCAATTTCAGAGGAGGAAGTAGAGAGTACAATATATAAATCTAAATTAAACAAAGCCCCGGGTCCAGACCAGCTTCCAGCCGAATTTTATCAAATATTAAATAAAGAAATTATACCACACCTGACTAGATTATTTAACTATTATTATGTAGAGAATGGAGCAATGTCAAAGAATTTTACTAGGGCTGTTACAATTATGATCTTCAAGAAAGGAAGGGATCCTGAGAGGGTAGACTCATATAGGCCCATCTCTCTACTTAATGTAGATTATAAGATCTTGGCTACTATAGTAGCAGAAAGATTAAAAAATATCATGGGTAATATTATACATTCTAATCAGGTGGGCTTCATGAATGGTAGAAGCTCTGTAGTAAATATTCGAAAGGCATGTCTCATTATCGAATATTTTAAAGAATTATCGGACCAACCTGAGAAAATTCATAAATCAAACCAGGACGCGGCTATAATAGCTCTAGACGCCGAAAAAGCCTTTGATGCAGTTCAGTGGGACCATCTTTTTACGTCTTTGCTTAAATTTGGTTTCTCAGGACCATTCGTGAACTTTATTAAAATTATTTATAATAATCCGGTTTCTACAATTTCGGTGAATGGGTTAGACTCTACAGAAATAATACTGGAAAGAGGTACCAGACAAGGTTGCCCTCTATCCCCCTTTCTATTCAACTTGTCAATTGAGCCGCTAGCGATTAAAATCCGCCAGGTGTTGCAAGGGGCCCTATGTAAAAATATAGAAGAAAAAATTTTACTATATGCGGACGATATATTGATTTTTTTAAGAAATAGTAAGCATAATATCCCAAAATTAATGGAAATAATAGAACTATATAGCTCCTTCTCAGGTTATAAAGTAAATGTCAATAAATCGGAACTCTTATGGCTCAGTAATTATAAGGATTCGTATAAAAGTCCATTTAAAGTTGTTGATCAAATTTTGTATCTAGGTATCATTCTTAATAAGAATCCAAAATGCTGGTATGATTTAAACTTAATTCCAACTCTCCAGAAAATATATCTTCAGCTAAATGCTTGGAAACATTTACCATTATCTCTATCTGGAAAGATTGGTTTAATTAAAATGATCATTTTCCCTAAGATCCTCTATAAACTACAGAATCTACCTCTCCTTCTAAAGAAGGTCGATATCACACCGTTCAATAAAAATATAACAGAATTTCTGTGGGGAAAGGGTAGGAGAAAAATCTCATTAAAAATATTATCATACTCAAAAGAATATGGGGGCTATGCATTACCTGATATTGGGAATTACAATTTAGCATGCCTGGTTAAAATAGCAGCTGAATGGCTGATAGATAAAGAATATTTCACAGATAAATTATTAGAAGAAGAGATTGCAAAGCCTTACATACCTAAAGCGTTACTACACACACAAGCTAAAGATATCCCTCAGAAAATTAAACGTTTGTTTTCATATCTCGGCATTATAAAAGCTTGGCAACAATACTGTAAGAAATTAAAAGTTAACTTTGCAGTATCCAATTTTTTAACAATAACTGGTTATCCCCCGTTTCCAGAAGCTTTAAAATCCGCAGTATTCCATAGATGGAAAAGAAAGGGCTTAATAAATATTAGTCAAATGATTAATTTTACTTCAGTTATAGCACAGATCAAAACATTCGAAGAGCTAAGAGGTGAATTTGACCTCCCTAGCAAAGATTTTTTTGCTTATCTTCAATTAAGAGACCTTGTAAACAAATTATTACAGAATCAAAATAATGAATGGGGCTGGCCGTCACTTACTTATCTCCTGGATCTATGTAAGAGTGGGAATTTCTCAATAAAAAAATGGTACAAGGAATCATTAAGACAGGAGGGTAATGTAAATCTACAACTGATCGTTAAGAAATGGCATTTGAAGGGTTTAACAGATTGCAATGAAGAATATATACAAAATAGTATCACGAGATCTAATAAGACCTTTATTTCTACTAATTTTAGAGAAGTACACAATAATATATTAAATCAAATATATCTTACCCCTTCTGCCATGGCAAGATGGAATAGTAAAACGCAAGATAATTGTGTCAAATGCGGTAGCAGGGGGGCTGATATTGTGCATTACTTTTGGGAATGCACATTAATTAGACAATACTGGAATAAAATGAGTTTCTGGCTATCGAGAATATTAAAAAAAGAGTTTAAGATCTATCGAGCTTTAGTATTTTTTCTATTCCCTCCAGATATAAAAGAAAAGATCAATAATAAGGAATTTATTGAACTAGCTATTGGGGTGGCCAGGTTCTTATTACTGAAAACATGGATCTCGAAAAAAGTGCCTGCTATATCTGAAGTAAATAATCAGATTATGAAACAAATGACTATAGAGCAATGCCTCTTAGAATTAGATAAAAGTAATGAAGTTGAGAGATTTTTCAAGAAATGGGAAATATTTATATATTCACAGTCACCGGATATGCAAAAGAAAATTATCTATCCACTCAGATCTACAGAGTATGTAATGAATGCCATACTTAGAAATGAGCTACCCTTGGTATATTGAGCTGGGAATAAGAGAAGGCTGAGGACACTATACCATACTCATATTCCTTTTTTCTCTTTTTTTGGTCTTTTTTTTTTTTTTTTTTTTTTTCTTCTTTTTCTTTTTCCCCCTCACCCTGTTTTGCTTGGGTGTCTGTCTTTATACCATATAATAAAAGGTTGTTCATGTAGGGAGGAACTAACTGTTTTGGTGTTACTAAGGGAGGTAGGGGATTTGAAGGATTGAGATTTTATTTAATTTCTGTGAGTAAGCCCGTGGTTAACTGGCTGGTATATAACACAGAAGGAAACTTCTTTTTTCTTTTTTTCTTGTTTTTTTTTTGTCCGAATGTAAAATGTATATCTACAACTTCCAAATATGTGAACTTGTGATGTCATATACCCCAATGTCCTTCTCCTTTGTTTCTTTTTTCTGTACCCCTCATGGATTTCCCTTTTCAATAAAAATATTAAGAAATAAAAAAAAACCCTCGCCTAAACTACCAATAGCCCTTAAAAGGGCCTTTTGCGGGGTATTGCCCCAAAGTAATCAGCTCATTTACCTGTAAAAAAAATTACAAACAACGTCCCCAACAGTAAAACCCACCACCCACACAAACAACCCCCAAAATAAAATACTATCTAAAAAAAACTAAGCTCCCCATTGCCCTGAAAAGGGCATTTGGATGGGCATTGTCCTTAAAAGCTCTTTTGCAGGCCCAAACCCTAACCTAAAAATAAAAACCACCCAATACACCCTTAAAAAAAACTAACCCCCTGAAGATCGACTTACAGTTCTGAAGACCGGACATCCCTCCTCAAGGAAGCGGCAGAAGTCTTCATCCAACCGGGCCGAAGTCCTCAACGAAGCCGGGAGAAGTCTTCATCCAAGCCGGGCGAAGTGGTCCTCCAGACGGGCAGAAGTCTTCATCCAGACGGCATCTTCTATGTTCATCCATCTTACGTGGAGCGGGTCCATCTTCAAGACATCCGATGCGGAGCATCCTCTTCATCTGACAACTAAAGATGAATGAAGGTACCTTTAAGGGGCTTAGCAGAATATGGCCATATTGTCAGAGAACTCTAAATACCAGCGTTGTTTAGAAGCAGCGCTAGAAAAAAAAGACGCGTAGCTAACGCACCCCTTCGGCCGCAAAACTCTAAATCTAGGCGTATATAAATATGCTATAAATATGTGGCTTTAAGTGGTTGGATGTGCACCAATACTTTTTGTTGTTTTTTAATTATTTTGATCACTTTGGTAGCACTCCCACAATATGTGTGCTAAGATATAAAAAGTTTTTTTGTGGTGTGCTTAACCAAACCCCCTTGTTATACCTTTAAGGGACGTCATCCAAGATGGCGTCCCTTAGATTCCGATTGGGTGATAAAATTCTATCAGCCAATCGGAATAAAGGTAGAAAAAATCCTATTGGCTGATGCAATCAGCCAATAGGATTGAGCTTGCATTCTATTGGCTGTCCCAATCAGCCAATAGAATGTGAGCTCAATCATATTGGCTGATTGGATCAGTCAATAGGATTGAACTTCAATCCTATTGGCTGATTGCATCAGCCAATAGGATTTTTTCTACCATAATTCCGATTGGCTGATAGAATTCTATCAGCCAATTGGAATCTAAGGGACGCCATCTTGGATGACATCACTTAAAGGAACCTTCATTTGTCGTGTAGTCGTCAGATGAAGAGGATGCTCCACGTCGGATGTCTTGAAGATGGACCCGCTCCACGTCGGATGGATGAAGATAGAAGATGCCATCTGGATGAAGACTTCTGCTCGTCTGGAGGACCACTTCACCCGTCTTGGATGAAGACTTCTCCCGGCTTTGTTGAGGACTTTGGGCTGGTTGGATTAACACTTCTGCCGCTTCCTTGAGGAGGGATGTCCGGTCTTCAGAACTGTAAGTCGATCTTCAGGGGGTTAGTGTTAGGGTTTTTTTAGGGAGTATTGGGTGGGTTTTATTTTTAGGTTAGGGTTTGGGCCGGCAAAAGAGCTAACTGCCCTTATAAGGGCAATGCCCATCCAAATGCCCTTTTCAGGGTAATGGGGAGCTTAGGTTTTTTAGATAGTATTTATTTGGGGGGTTGTTTGTGTGGGTGGTGGGTTTTACTGTTGTGGGGGTTGTTTGTATTTTTTTTACAGGTAAAAGAGCTGATTACTTTGGGGCAATGCCCCACAAAAGGCCCTTTTAAGGGCTATTGGTAGTTTAGTTTAGGCTAGGGGTTTTCTTTATTTTGGGGGGGCTTTTTTTATTTTGATAGGGCTATTAGATTAGGTGTAATTAGTTTAAATATAGATGGGCATAGCCCTTAAAAGGGCAGATCTTCTCTCTGCTAAAAATATTGCCCACTACTCCATACTCATCCTACTTGACCTCTCAGCTGCCTCCTCCTACAGACCCTTCGCTCTTTTGGCCTCTGTGGCACTGCTCTTTCCTGGTTTCACTCTTATCTTTCTCACAAGTCTTTTTCTGTGTCATTTGCCAATGACTCCTCCTCTCTAATGCCTCTGTCTGTTGGAGTACCTCAAGGATCTGTTCTGGGTCCGCTACTCTTCTCCATTTATACTTCTTTACTGGGTAAACTTATCAACAGTTATGGCTTCAAATATCACCTCTATGCTGATGACACCCAGATCTACCTCTCCACCCCTGCTCTCTCTCCCTCTGTCCTTTCTCATGTCAGCCACTGCTTATCTGGTATTTCTTCCTGGATGGCCTCTCACCACCTAAAGATTAACATGTCCAAGACTGAGCTCCTTCTTATTGCCCCCTCAAGCTCTACGCCAACCTGTGACTTCTCTATTCCTGTTGACGGCATCACCATTTCCCCATCTCCCCAAGTCCGCTGCCTCGGAGTTACACTTGACTCAAATCTATCCTTCACCCCCCATATCCAATCGCTTTTTACATCCTGCCACAACCATCTACGCAACATTTCCAAGATTCGACCTTTTCTGTGCGCTAACACCACAAAGCAAATAATCCACTCCCTTGTTATTTCCCGACTTGACTACTGCAATAACCTACTTATTGGCCTTCCTCTTTCCCGCCTCTCCCCTCTTCAATCCATCCTAAATGCCTCTGCCAGACTGATCCACCTTTCCCGTCGCTCTGTATCTGCTGCACCTCTCTGTGAGTCCCTTCATTGGCTCCCCATACACAGCAGAATTAAATTCAAAATTCTCACCCTTGCATACAAAGCACTCACCAACTCTACCTATTCTCTCTAATCAACAAGTATACTCCAGCTCGCCCACTAAGATCCAACAATGACCTGCTCCTTGCTTCTGCGACTATCACCTCCTCTCATGCTAGACTGCAGGACTTCTGTCGTGCAGCACCTACCCTCAGGAACACTCTCCCTCGTGCTGTCAGGCTTTGCCCAAATCTTTCTTCCTTTAAATGCTCTCTGAAGACTTTTCTGTTCAGAGAAGCCTATCACCCAACTCAATAATATTCCTTTTACCTAACAACATTTCCCTCCTCTAACTCTGCATTAACATCTTTCTCAATCTTGCAGTCCTCACCTCCTGTTTCTCAACCTCCTACCCTTCTAGTTTGTAAGTTCCCATGGGAATAGGGCCCTCAATTCTTCCTGTATGTGTTTGTAAATTCTGTCTGTTTTCAGTGTGTTAGGCTCCAAAAAGGGAGCGTAGAGCATAATTTAATGCCACTGCAACTCTAGATACCAGCGGTGCTTACGGACGCGGACAGCTTCAAAAACGTGCTCGTGCACGATTCCCCCATAGGAAACAATGGGGCTGTTTGAGCTGAAAAAAAACACCTGCAAAAAAGCCGCGTTCAGCTCTTAACGCAGCCTCATTATTTCCTATGGGGAAACACTTCCTACGTCTGCACCTAACACCCTAACATGTACCCCGAGTCTAAACACCCCTAACCTTACACTTATTAACCCCTAATCTGCCGCCCCCGCTATCGCTGACACCTGCATATTTTTTTTAACCCCTAATCTGCCGCTCCGTAAACCGCCGCTACCTACATTATCCCTGTGTACCCCTAATCTGCTGCCCCTAACACCGCCGACCCCTATATTATATTTATTAACCCCTAATCTGCCCCCCACAACGTCGCCTCCACCTGCCTACACTTATTAACCCCTAATCTGCCGAGCGGACCGCACCGCTACTATAATAAAGTTATTAACCCCTAATCCGCCTCACTCCCGCCTCAATAACCCTATAATAAATAGTATTAACCCCTAATCTGCCCTCCCTAACATCGCCGACACCTAACTTCAAGTATTAACCCCTAATCTGCCGATCGGAGCTCACCGCTACTCTAATAAATTTTTTAACCCCTAAAGCTAAGTCTAACCCTAACACTAACACCCCCCTAAGTTAAATATAATTTAAATCTAACGAAATAAATTAACTCTTATTAAATAAATTATTCCTATTTAAATCTAAATACTTACCTGTAAAATAAACCCTAATATAGCTACAATATAAATTATAATTATATTATAGCTATTTTAGGATTTATATTTATTTTACAGGCAACTTTGTATTTATTTTAACCAGGTACAATAGCTATTAAATAGTTAAGAACTATTTAATAGCTACCTAGTTAAAATAATTACAAAATTACCTGTAAAATAAATCCTAACCTAAGTTACAATTAAACCTAACACTACACTATCAATAAATTAATTAAATACAATACCTACAAATAAATACAATTAAATAAACTAACTAAAGTACAAAAAATAAAAAAGAACTAAGTTACAAAAAATAAAAAAATATTTACAAACATTAGAAAAATATTACAACAATTTTAAACTAATTACACCTACTCTAAGCCCCCTAATAAAATCACAAAGACCCCCAAAATAAAAAAATGCCCTACCCTATTCTAAAATAAAAAAGTACAAAGCTCTTTTACCTTACCAGCCCTGAAAAGGGCCCTTTGCGGGGCATGCCCCAAAGAATTCAGCTCTTTTACCTGTAAAAAAAAACATACAATACCCCCCCCCAACATTACAACCCACCACCCACATACCCCTAATCTAACCCAAACCCCCCTTAAATAAACCTAACACTAAGCCCCTGAAGATCTTCCTACCTTGTCTTCACCTCACCGGGTCCCGATCTGTCCAGAAGAGGGTCTGAAGTCTTGATCCAAGCCCAAGCGGGGGGCTGAAGAGTGACGTCCATCCTCGGGCTGAAGTCTGGATCCAAGCGGCGGCTGAAGAACTCCATCATCGGGCTGAAGTCGGAAGTCCATCATCGGGATGAAGTCTTCTATCAAGCCGCATCTTCAATCTTCTTTCTTCCGGAGCGGAGCGAGCCATCTTCTTCCAAGCTGACGCGGAACATCCTCTTCAACCGACGCCTACTAGCCGAATGACGGTTCCTTTAAATGACGTCATCCAAGATGGCGTCCCTCGAATTCCGATTGGCTGATAGGATTCTATCAGCCAATCGGAATTAAGGTAGGAAAATTCTGATTGGCTGATGGAATCAGCCAATCAGAATCAAGTTCAATCCGATTGGCTGATCCGATCAGCCAATCAGATTGAGCTTGCACTCTATTGGCTGATCGGAACAGCCAATAGAATGCGAGCTCAATCTGATTGGCTGGTCGGATCAGCCAATCGGATTGAACTTGATTCTGATTGGCTGATTTCATCAGCCAATCAGAATATTCCTACCTTAATTCCGATTGGCTGATAGAATCCTATCAGCCAATCGGAATTCGAGGGACGCCATCTTGGATGACATCATTTAAAGGAACCGTCATTCGGCTAGTAGGCGTCGGTTGAAGAGGATGTTCTGCATCGGCTTGGAAGAAGATGGCTCGCTCCGCTCCGGAAGAAAGAAGATTGAAGATGCGGCTTGATAGAAGACTTCATCCCGATGATGGACTTCCGACTTCAGCCCGATGATGGAGTTCTTCAGCCGCCGCTTGGATCCAGACTTCAGCCCGAGGATGGACGTCACTCTTCAGCCCCCCGCTTGGGCTTGGATCAAGACATCGGAGGCTCTTCTGGACAGATCGGGACCCGGTGAGGTGAAGACAAGGTAGGGAGATCTTCAGGGGCTTAGTGTTAGGTTTATTTAAGGGGGGTTTGGGTTAGATTAGGGGTATGTGGGTGGTGGGTTGTAATGTTGGGGGGGGGTATTGTATGTTTTTTTTTACAGGCAAAAGAGCTGAATTCTTTGGGGCATGCCCTGCAAAGGGCCATTTTCAGGGCTGGTAAGGTAAAAGAGCTTTGAACTTATTTAATTTAGAATAGGGTAGGGCATTTTGGGGGTCTTTGTTATTTTATTAGGGGGCTTAGAGTAGGTGTAATTAGTTTAAAATTGTTGTAATATTTTTCTAATGTTTGTAAATATTTTTTTATTTTTTGTAACTTAGTTCTTTTTTATTTTTTGTACTTTAGTTAGTTTATTTCATTGTATTTATTTGTAGGTATTGTATTTAATTAATTTATTGATAGTGTAGTGTTAGGTTTAATTGTAGATAATTGTAGGTATTTTATTTAATTAATTTATTGATAGTGTAGTGTTAGGTTTAATTGTAACTTTGGTTAGGATTTATTTTATAGGTAATTTTGTAATTATTTTAACTATTTTAGCTATTAAATAGTTCTTAACTATTTAATAGCTATTGTACCTGGTTAAAATAAATACAAAGTTACCTGTAAAATAAATATTAATCCTAAAATAGCTATAATATAATTATAATTTATATTGTAGCTATATTAGGGTTTATTTTACAGGTAAGTATTTAGCTTTAAATAGGAATAATTTATTTAATAAGAGTTAATTTATTTCGTTAGATTTAAATTATATTTAATTTAGGGGGGTGTTAGTGTTAGGGTTAGACTTAGCTTTAGAGGTTAATCCATTTATTACAGTAGCGGCGAGATTCGGTCGGCAGATTAGGGGTTAATACTTGAAGTTAGGTGTCGGCGATGTTAGGGAGGGCAGATTAGGGGTTAATACTATTTATTATAGGGTTATTGAGGCGGGAGTGAGGCGGATTAGGGGTTAATAACTTTATTATAGTAGTGGTGCGGTCCGCTCGGCAGATTAGGGGTTAATAAGTGTAGGCAGGTGGAGGCGACGTTGAGGGGGGCAGATTAGGGGTTAATAAATATAATATAGGGGTCGGCGGTGTTAGGGGCAGCAGATTAGGGGTACATAAGGATAACGTAGTTGGCGCCACTTTGCGGTCGGCAGATTAGGGGTTAATTATTGTAGGTAGCTGGTGGCGACGTTTTGGGGGGCAGGTTAGGGGTTAATAAATATAATATAGGGGTCGGCGGTGTTAGGGGCAGCAGATTAGGGGTACATAAGTATAACGTAGGTGGCGGTCGGCAGATTAGGGGTTAAAAAAATTTAATCGAGTGGCGGCAATGTGGGGGGACCTCGGTTTAGGGGTACGTAGGTAGTTTATGGGTGTTAGTGTACTTTAGAGCACAGTAGTTAAGAGCTTTATAAACCGGCGTTAGCCCAGAAAGCTCTTAACTACTGACTTTTTTCTGTGGCTGGAGTTTTGTCGTCAGATTTCTAACGCTCACTTCAGCCACGACTCTAAATACCGGCGTTAGAAAGATCCCATTGAAAAGATAGGATACGCAAATGACGTAAGGGGATCTGCGGTATGGAAAAGTCGCGGCTGGAAAGTGAGCGTTAGACCCTTTAATGACTGACTCTAAATACCGGCGGTAGCCCAAAACCAGCGTTAGGAGCCTCTAACGCTGGTTTTCACGGCTACCACCCAACTCTAAATCTAGGTCTTAGATTTATTGTAATTATATTTAAGTTAGGGGGTGTTAGGGGTAGACTTAGGTTTAGGGGTTAATAAATTTAGTATAGTGGCGGTGACGTTGGGGGCGGCAGATTAGGGGTTAATAAGTGTAGGTAGGTGGCGGCGATGTTAGGGACGGCAGATTAGGGATTAAAAATATTTAATTTATGTTTGCGAGGTGGGAGTGCGGTGGTTTAGGGGTTAATATGTTTATTATATTGGCGGCGACGTTGGGGCGGCAGATTAGGGGTTAATAAGTGTAGGTAGGTGGCGGCGACATTGGGGGCAGCAGAATAGGAGTTAATAAATATAATGTAGGTTGCGGTGACATTGGGGGCAGCAGATTAGGGGTTAATAAATATAATGTAGGTGGCGGCGATGTTGGGGGCAGCAGATTAGGGGTTCATAATTATAATGTAGGTGGCGGCGGTGTCCGGAGTGGCAGATTAGGGGTTAATAAATATAATGCAGGTGTTGGCGATGTCGGGGGTGGCAGATTAGGGTTAATAAGTGTAAGATTAGGGGTGTTTAGGCTCGGGGTTCATGTTAGGGTGTTAGGTGTAGACATACATTTTATTTCCCCATAGGAATCAATGGGGCTGCGTTAGTGAGTTTTACGCTTCTTTTTTGCAGGTGTTAGACTTTTTCTCAGCCGGCTCTCCCCGTTGATTCCTATGGGGAAATCGTGCACAAGCACGTATGACCAGCTCACCGCTGACTTAAGCAGCGCTGGTTTTGGAGTGCGGTAATGAGCAAAATTTTGCTCAGCGATCACTTCTTGTCTTTTAACGCTGGGTTTGTAAAAACCTGTAATACCAGCACTGCAGGTAAGTGAGCGGTGAGAGAAAACTGCTCGTTAGCATCGCACAGCCTCTAACGCAAAACTCGTAATCTCGCCGACAGAAAGGAAACTCTAGAGCAGATAAACATTAAAATTGTAGAAATTAAAGGAAAATTAGATATGAATAAAGAAGTAAATGATTTTAAAGATAGGCAGAAAGTGATGGCCAAAAGATTAGATGATCTGAAACAAGAATTATTAAATACTAATTGGAAAAAGATTATAAGAGATGAGAAAGAGTCAGTTGGAAGGCCTTTAGAAGAAGTTGTTCCAAACAAAGAAGGTGGCACTGGAAATAAAAAAAGAGATTTGGCAGAGAGTACTATATAGGGGAGAAAGGAAAGGAAGAACAAAGAAAAAGGTTATTATTAGAGGAAATAGACCCAATTCGAGAAGGGATTATGTAAAGAATGAAATAAGATATTGACCTAGACAAGTTAATAGAAACAGCTATGAAAGGTCTAAAAGATCGGATAATGTTAGATGGAATCAATTTCAGGATACCAGCTACAGAGAGGATATAAGTAATTGGAGAATTAGGGCAAGAAACAGATTTACCCCCCTTCAAGAAGAAAATACTAACAATGGAAGGTTATCTCACTTTGAGAGATCTTTTTTAGAGATGAGACCTTTGAGACAGGGCACATCCAAAATACTAACTGCACAGGAAAATCCCTGAGTGAACCAAAGACAAATTAATTTAAGAAAAAGAACATTAGAGGAAACAGAGGATGAAAAAATAGGAAGCGAGGCAAAGAGGCAAAAGTGAAAGAGACCAGCTCTGGAGTTTTTGAAGTAAAGCTAAGTTATCAAAAGATGAGCAACGAATTTTAAGTCTAGGGGGCCGATTTATCAATGTCTGTCCGACATGATACGCTAAATGCTGACAGCATATGCTTGTTTAACATTGCACAAGCAGTTCTCGTGAACTGCTTGTGCAATGCCGCCCCCTGCAGATTTGAGCAGGGAGTGTCAATCAACCCGATCATATCTGATCGGGTTGATTGCTGTCCGCCACTCAGAGAAACAGGGGCATCAGGGGCCATTCGGCCCTTGATAAATCAGCCCCTAGGTCTATCCTTTGCACCTAAATAAATTTGAAACCCATGTCCATGTGAAACAATTTGTGAGGAATTTAACCCTTAAAAGTTTATTTATTTATTTTATTTAAAAACCCACTTGAGAGGGATATTATAGCAAAAACACAGAAGTAATTCCCTAAGACAAGTTATTTAATGCAACCTTGAAACACAAATCTAAATTTTATGCTACTCGTGCTAAAGGGAGTCATTTAGAAACTTTTGAAAAGCTTGTCCTGCTGGACTTGAAAAAAAGTAAATGTAAGAGACCCAATTATGATCTAAGTAGGAAAGACAAGGAGATTTTAAACAATGTACAAAGTAATAAGTAAGTAATTGTTAAACCAGCTGATAAATGGACTACTATGTGATGGAAACAGATTATTAAACGTACAAAATAAATAGGGGGCATCCTTATGTGACTAATATGGATGATGTTGTAGTAAAAGTCCTCCAAGTGGGAAATTAGTTACAAGTGATCAAGAAAGATACAATATGGGATCACTAACAGTTCTGAAACAGGTATGGTATTATCTGTATGACAAGTTTTAAACAGTGTTCAATTGAGGTTACAAAGACTATGGGGCCGATTTATCAAGGGCCTAATTGACCCTGATGCACCTGTTTCCGCGCGAGGCTTCAGGCTCGCCAGAAACAACAGTTATGAAGCAGCGGTCTTAAGACCGCGGCTCCTTAACTGGTCCGCTGCCTCTAAACGGCAGACAGCAATCAACCTGATCCTATAGATATCGATTGGCTGCAAATCTGCAGGGGGCGGCATTGCACAAGAAGTTCACCAGAACTGCTTGTGCAATGTTAAATGCCGACAGCGTATGCTGTCAGCAATCAGCGATGTCTGTCGGACATGATACGCTACAGCGTATCATGTCGGAGAGACATTGATAAATCGGCCCCTTAGACTCCATTTTGATTTTTACAGTGGATAGAGTTTCAACTTTCATTTTTTGGTTTTGTGGATATTGGAATATTTATCACATCTTGTTATTTGATTCCCCAGGGAAGGACTATCTATTTATTTTAGCAACATTTCTGTTTTGTGTACATATATGTAATGTTTTGTGCAGTAATATATATTTTTAAATTAGTAAATATACTTTGAGCTAATACTTCTGTGTAGCTGTTTTAATAGTGCAATTAGGTTGCTTCTTATTTTATCTCATTGTCTATCATATTCACTGTGTATACATTTAGGGCCTGAGTTATAATTAGGCAGAGTAGGCATGTGCCTACAGGTGCCCTCGATAGAGTCCTGTGCCTACTCTGAAATCACAGGTGACCAAAGTGGATGGGATCTAGCTGCTACCCACAATATGGTGGCTTTATGTAGGTAACTAAAAGCACATTATTATTTATAATAATAAATAATATAATATAAAACAATAATAGGGTCTGCAAAAACAGGAATATTGCAGGAATTGCAGTCAAACTGGTATCAAGCCAACTAATGTATGGACAACAGTGACTTAGACCATAAGTAATGATTGCCACTTAAGCCGTAACAAGAGTCCCTTAGACCATAATTCCTTTAATCGTACTATAAGCACTTACAGAGTGATCTATTGCAGAGAAACAAAAGTTCTGTGAGTGGAGAGATAGCACCACTGGTTGGCCGTCTTGATCACGTCAGAAACGAACATCCAATCAGTGAGAGCGCGTTGTTACGAACAACAGATGCGGCATTCTCACCTACTTACCCGGCGTTTGTGGAGAGGAACAGACGATCGGACCGAGCTCATAGAGCCAAAGCTAAGGCAGTGGATTGCAACAACGGAGAAACAAGTATGGTATACTGGACTGTGATAAGAAACAAATACACCCCACATTAGTCACTAGACTTTCTGCAACTTTGAAACAGAGTTTTCTGAGGAAGCGTAAAGTGAAACGCGAACACATCAGGGGCATCTCTTTTATTTATTTTTAAATTGCACACTTTTGTTTAAGACCATCATTATTGAACTTATAATTTAACTTACATTTTTGTTTGTCTATGCCAAAAAGAATGGTGGGAAGGATGGGAAGGGATTAATAATAGTTATGGAATGCTTAATCTACCCCAATACAGGGGACACTGGGTATTTTTCCAATTAGAGGCTTTTCCTTAAATAATATGTTGAAATCTCACCTTACCTAACCCTTTCACTCGATCCCTTTGCACCCATTTAGGGATTAGCAACACTGAAACTTTTGTAATCTTTGAATTTAAACAGTGCAACAAGTCCTTCACAACGGAGCTGTGTTTTTAATCTTTTTCTCTGGCAAGCCAAAATAGTTTAATCATAGTAGCTGTCATTTTATTTGTATCACAAGTAAAAGTTATATTTGAACCTCTTATTACTATTTAGTGCAAAAAAGAGCATTCTTTTGTTCCCTATTCTTTGCATAGGGTTTCTTTTAGAAGTATATCAGTTATATATTATTACTTTGGTCTCTTTTGTCACCCTAAGCTTATAGCGCTCTATTTTCACATTTGTATGAATATTTCCAATATTTTTGTATCCTGACACAGCAAACAGGGTTTATTAGAGCTTTTAGGGGGTTTATCTTAGCGCTACTCTTTTTTTCTACCCTTTCCATAATTCCTTTAATGAATCACCATTAGTAACATAAAGGATCCTGCTTTATAACTGCGTTTGAAAAATACCAAACTATTGAAATGCTAGAATATTAACTCAATGTAATGTGTTGCTTTAAATATCATCATTCATCCTATAGCCTGTATAGCAAGGTAGCATATGAGTTAATCTAGCGACCGCTGCTTCTTAACTCCTGTTTCTGTTGAGTCTAAAGGCTCGCGCGGACACAGGGTGAATTGGCCCGATAATAAATTGACCCCTATGAGTTCAAATCAGCAGGGTGTTATGAGAAATAGTTAATGTCAAACTAATCTAATTAGATTCTACAAGGAAGTAAAAATACAGATAAAGAGGAATCAGTTGATGGGATTTACTTGGATTTTAATAAAGGCATTTGATACGGTGCCATATGAGAGATTATTGTACAAAATTAAGGTACAGGGAATAGCTGAAAATCACCTAGATTACGAGTTTTGCGCTGTACCGGGTGCGTAAAGAACGCAAAATAAAATTGCGGTATCGCACTTTCCATAGTGATGCCATTACGAGTTACTGAAAAACCTCCTTGTGCTGTGCGTTATGGTGCATTAAGCTCTATACCGCACAAAAGCCAAGGGCTTGTGCACACTTTCCCCCATAGACATCAATGGGGAGAAAGTGTTTGAAAAAAACTAACACCTGCGATCGGGGAATGGCAAATCACTAGTGATGTCCCGAACTGTTCGCCCGCGAAAGGTTCACAGCGAACATAGCTTGTTCGCGTTCGCGTTTGTGGGCGAACACATGGCGATGTTCGATCCGCCCCTATGTGTCATCATTGAGGAAACTTTGACCCTTTATGTCACAGCCGCCTGACACATTAGAGCCAATCATCATCAGACACTCACTAACAGACCCTCCCAGCTACTCGGAATCCGCCATTTTAGACTCATAATGAGAGGACGTGTTGTGTTTTTGCTCCTGACATTAATAGGAAAAACATAGCTAGGCTAGTGTATTTACAGTCCAGAAGGACTCCACTCATCTCTGCTGCAAGCACAGCACCCCAGAAAGCCCTTTTTAGGGCTATATTTCGTGCCGTTTTTTTTTTTTCTTTTTTTTTTTATTAGCATTTGCCTGGCTTTCAGCTGTGTGTTTAAGGCTCACAGCATATGCTGTGACTACTGCCACCACTGATATCTCCCTAACAACATTAGTTTAAATTTAACTAACCAAAAAATGTAATTATTTTGCTAGTGTAATTTTTTTTCATTTTCTATCAGGCCAGTGTCACACAGCATATACTCTGGTTCATTGCTCTGTGCCAGCCAGCAGCCACCAGTGTTAATATCCGTTTATAACATTATTTTAAATTAAAAAAAAAAAAAAAAAATATTTTGCTAGTGTAATCTAATTACATTTACTATCAGGCCTGTGTCTGTCAGGCTCACTCAGCATTAATATACCTCATTTTTTTTCAGTCTTTTGGTTAATTGGTCTGTGCCAGGCAGCCACCCAGCACTCATATCTATTCTTCTTCACCTTAATTTTAATATAAAAAAAAAAAAAGTTTAAATTTGTTTGATAGTGTAATCTAATATAATTTTCTATCCGGCCTGTGTGTTTTGCTGACATACAGAGCCTACTGTGTTTACTTGCTGCCCTCCCTAGTCTATGAGCCACGACTCATATGTGTTTAACCTTTTTTTAATTCCCCCCCCAAAAAATAATTTAAATCATTTTTCTAGTGTAATCTAATAGTATTTTCTATCAGGCGTGTGTGTATCTGACTTACAGAGCCTACTGTTTTTAATAGCTGCCCTTCCAAGGCTATCAGCCACGACTCATATGTATGTGCTTAACCTTTTTCTTTAAATTCCCCCAAAAAAGTCTTTAAATCATTATGCTAGTGTAATCTAATTTTATTTTCTATCTGACATACACAGCATACTGTTGTTAATTGCTGCCCTACGTAGCAGCCAGCCAGTGCGACCACTCATAGAGTCATATGTGCATTGCACTTCTTAACATAATTTTAATATTAAAATCAAAAAATTTAAAATATTTTGCTAGTGTAATTAACTTAATTTTCTATCAGGCCTGTGTTTTTGTCACTTACACAGCATACTGTGTTAAATTGCTGCCCTACCTACCATCCACAACTCATATCTGCCAGCCTGTGTGCCAGGCCCAACTAGCCAATTAGTGGCACCAATCATAATTCTTGTAACAGTATATAAAAAAATAAAATTCATATTTTTTTGGACTGCAAATATTCAGTCTCCTAGTGCCATTGAATTACATTTACCTCCTGCCTGCCACTGCCAGCCTTTTGTGCCAGGCCGTCTAGCCAACTATTTACACCAATCATAATTGTTGTCACAGACAGTATAGTTACTAATTAAAAAAATGTGATTGTTGATCTTAATCCTCAGTTTGCTCGTGCCCTAGAATTGCACTTTTCTACTGCCTTCCAAGCCTGTGTGTCAGGCCTACTTGAAAAATATTTACACCAATCATATTTGTTGTGACAGTATTCTTAATAATTAAAATTTTTGGTAATAGTTGTTGTGAATCCTCAGTTTGCTGGTGCCATTGAATTGCACTTTCCTCCTGCCTTGCAGCCTGCTGTGAGCAGGCCCACCTAGCCAATTGTTGCCAGCAATCATATTTCTTTTAACAGTATTGCAAAAATTGCCAATCATCACTGTTTTGACTGTCAGTAATCAGTCTCCTAGTGTCCTTGAATTGCATCTACCTCCTGCCTGCCAGCCTTTTGTGCCAGGCCGTCTTGCCAACTATTTACACCAATCATAATTTTTTGTCACAGTATAGTTACTAATTAAAATTAAAAAATTCTTGATTGTTGATGATCTTAATCCTCAGTTTGCTCGTGCCATTGAATTGCACTTTTCTACTGCCTGCCAGCCTGTGTGCCAGGCCGAACTATCCAATTAGTGCCAGCAATCATATTTATTTTAACAGTATTGAAAAATTTGTCAATCATCACTGTTTTGACTGTCAATCTGCAGTCTACTAGTGCCCTCCTTGAATTGCATTTTACTCCTGCCTGCCTGCTTGTGTGCCAGTCCCAACTAGCCAATTAGTGCCACCAATCATATTTATTGTAACAGGATTGGAATTTCTGTTAATCATAACTGTTTTGACTGTGATTCTTCAGTCTCCTAGTGCCATTGAATTGCAGTTTCCTTTCTCCCAGCATGTGTGCCAGACAGGCCCATTTGCCAACTAGTGCCAAACAATCATATTTGTTGTCACAGTACTTGTAATATTTTAAAAAATTAACAATTTGTGATTTTTAAAACATCTGTCTTTTTTGTTGTTGTCAGTCTCACAGCGTATACTGTGCCCACTTTCACAGTGCCACCACTCAATTGGTGTAATAGTATTGTTAGTGTCCATTTAAAAAAAAATGACAGGCAGAGGCAGGCCACCCCGCAGTTTCCGTGGTCGTGGTGCTGTGATTCCTTTAGACCCTACAAATATGCACATTGTTCAGACGCCGGGTGCCAGGGGGGACGCAAAAACTTCTGAGGAGGACCTTGTTGAATGGCTAACACAGGACACCCAATCTTCTTCAGCTTCCGCTGCTAGTTCTCCTAACCTTGACGCACCATCTACGTCCAGCTGTGCTTTGGGCAGGTCTCAAGTGACCAGTGACACTCCCCCGCCTGTCGCCACCACCATCACTAGCACCACAGCCGCTTCACTTGATCTGTCACAGGAGTTATTGACACATCATTTTGAAGAAATGAGTGATGCGCAACCATCATTGACAGAGGATGTAGATAATAGTGATCAGTCTCAGTCAGGCAGCATTACCGACATGGAGGTACGGTGTGATGATGATGGTGATGTTGTACCCGCTGCTGCTTCCTTTCTTGATGTTTCAGATACAAGTGAAGCGGTTGATGATGATGTGTCGGTGGATGTCACGTGGGTGCCTGCTAGAAGAGAAGAAGAAGAGGGGGAAAGTTCAGATGGGGAGACAGAGAGGAGGAGGAGACGATTTGGAAGCATGGGGAGGTCGTCTCAACACGTATAGAGAGGGGAGAAAATAACTGAATCATGTGTGCTTCAAATGAAGAAAATGTGAGTGAAGAGAGAGGCTGTATTTGTTGGAAGGTGCAAAAAGAGGAAAGTAAAATACCGACACCACCTCCTTGTCTATTGCCAGACCTAGGAGTGTGGCTGAAAGGGAGACCCCCATGTGACAGTGCAGCAGTGGATGCTGTGTCTGAAGCAGAGAGCCAGGTTTCTGTAAGAGCCAGAAGGTTAAGAGAGTGGGAGATAAAGAAATCATGGATAGAAGTGAGCTTGTTGCAAACAAAGCGAGAGTTCCAGAGTGCACAAGTGAAGGGGGAGGGGTTTTTAGATGTAAGAGGAATGCGATTAAGGTTACCAGAGTTTAGTTTATGAAGTCTATTGAAAGGCACACAAGGATGTGAAAGGTTAGGAGGTTGTGAGGGACCAGGATTAGGGGAGATGTCGCCAGCAGCTAGTATGAGCAAGAGGGAGAGTGACATGAGATGAGAAGCAGATTTGCAGTAATGAGACTGTTGTTTAACTGAAGTGCAGGGGGGAGAGAGAGTGTTTAGGAATAGGTAAAGTTCATGAGTACAAAAGTAAGGTGAGTATAAGAGAGATGGGCTAATGAACAGTGCAGGTGGAGAGGGAGAAGGAGTAAGTGAGTAATGTAGTTTGTTGTAGAGACAAGAGGTAGCAAAAAGGAACATGAAGATATTGAGCATTATTCTGAAAGTGGGAACCAAGTAAACACATAAGACACAGTGTTACCTCAGCACTTGCAAAAGGATACAATGAGATACATAAAACATAGTAATACAAGAGTACTTGCCTTGTGTCTTGCCCCTTGCCCAATATATATATATTTATAAATTTGTACATATATATTAATGTATTTAAAGCTGAAAAATTGTGGTTTTCTCAAAGCGCCTTCTCTCTATCCTACTGGCTCCCCAGAAAAACAAGACACCTAGTATATCTTGGAGGCAGTTTACAAAAGACAAGAGATTCTAGGGAGCGCCTCGGAGTGGGCAGAGGATAATCCTGATATGTATATGTGAAAAAAAGAGGTGATAGATGGTGATAATTGACACATTTATTAACATGCACAAAATGTTAAAAATGAAATATAAAATGTAAAAGTGACCAGTAGGAAATTCCTCAGCATAAAAATATCACATACAATTTAGTCATATAAATATTCATGGATCCATGTTACATAAAAATTAAAATCAATACATAACCATAGTAGATTACAATGTAGATATATATTTGGAGTATATTGTGCTACGCCTCGGTTAGGAGGAATAGTATACTAACAAATGATATTCTTAAAAAACAGTCCTAAAGCTTCCTAAATGATCCTGAATGAACAATCTACAATGACAATTTTAAAATCTATTAAAAATAAATTGTAATAGGTCAGTGTGTATGCGTTCCCGCATACAATATAAGTGTTCCCTGATTCACAGGGTGTGAATGGTTTACCCAGTCTTAGAGGGCACCCAGTCCTATAGAAAGCTCTTAAATAAAGTCTCTCCTGTGGGGAAAAAATAATAATTATAAAGTCTCTCCTGTGGGGAAAAAATGATGTGCAGAAAAAATTGGTGTGACGGTGTCCAAAATGTAGAAACGTTGATGCTGTGTCTCAAAAATGATGTAAAAGGTGGTGAAAAAACAAATACGATGAAAAAAAGATGTGTAGTGAAAAATAATAAAAAATAGAAAAATAAAAATAACAATCCAATTGGTTCAGTTATAAACACAATTAAAAGCAAAAGAAAGTGTCGAAAAAAACTGATAAAGTGCTTGTGTTAATAGTCAGTGCATTCTGTGGTAAGATTCATACCAAAGATGGCACAATAAATACAAAAATAGAGCATAGATTCCCAGTGTACCTGTGGAATACAAATAACAAAATAGTGCAATAACGCTAAGAAAATCCTTATATCTAAATGAAATATATGTATGTATTTACATGACACAAAAGAGAAAATAGCCCATAGCAGGTAAATGTTCCAATTTTATTTCCAACGTATTTAAAACAGTTGGGAAAATCCATCCACATCATCAGACAGGAAACAATGTAGCCAGAAGGGGCTTACGCATTTCGGCTGAAAAGCCGTAATCATAGCATAACTCACTGGCCATAGCTGATGCCTTTTAAAATTCACAACCTAACATGATTGGCTAAAACATGTTAAAGGAACACTAACTTGATTCCAGGAAAAAACAATAATAATATATACATAGTTATGACATTTTCGCTTTATAGCTATACATGTAAATATGTAAATAATCTTAAACTTCATGTACGTATGGTAGCAGGCGGACTGTGTCAATTGTTAAATTATTACATATTTCATATGTGTTACAAATCTGATGTATCTACTTATAGATAGATAATCCAGAGGTGCAATCTGAATAATGTTATATACATAAACAACCGGTTATAGTTGACATCCATGATAAACATCATAAGCAATAGAGAGAGCATTACAATAAGCAGTCTTTGGAACAACAATGTCTAGAGGAACTTAGTTGGGTAGCAATAAAATAAAAAACTGACGTCCTATATGCTATGTTGAAAACTTAGCATTATTCCCAATAATTCAATACTCAGAATTCTTCTGGCTACATTGATTCCTGTCTGATGATGTGGATGGATTTTCCTAACTGTTTTTAAATACGTTGGAAATAAAATTGGAACTTTTACCTGCTATGGGTGATTTTCTCTTTTTGTCATTTACCTGTAACCAGTTTTCCGCAGGAGTAGCTTTTAAGCAGAGGATATCCCAGGTCTGTTGTATCACCATTTGGATCACATGGTTTACCGCGTTGAGAAGCGGAACAGTGGAGAGACCCGGTGTCCGAGTAAGAGACGCAGCTAAGGGAATAAGGTCCTACCGCGAAAGAAAGTCTCCTCGGCTTTGATGGAAGGTCCCTTCTTTCCATGGTATATCCAGTTCGGTAGCACAAGCTTGACATCTCCGGTTGTGAGTACATGCATTTGCAAAATATATCCTATGTGCCTTAACCGTGGTGTGTTGTACACTCAGTGTTTGTCCAGGATCCTGGCTGTCTTATTGGCACACTAAAAAGGTGCATTATTGTTGTGCAGAGATACCAGCTTATTACTCCCTCACATCCTTTGAACTTTTTCATTTGATTGTTTGCAAAACAAATCTGTAAGAGACTGAAAAAGAGTACAAATATAGCACTCATAACGTTATATTTCAGTAGATGTCGTTAGCAAAGACAGAAAAAAGACATTAAAACAACTTTTACTCTGTTAGCTAAAAAGGGCGGAGAAAATAATACACAATTAAAAAATGCAAATGCCTGTCTGGAAACAAAAGTACTGTTATTGGTTGGATATGACCAAGTGTGAAATCCACGGCTTAAGTAATACCTGGATGTTGGGTGGCTTGAGATTTCTTACTGTGGATCATCCTATGGTATGATAGGTATTGAGATATGATAAGAGGATGTACATACACCCACCAGGGATGCACCTAAATATAGGCACACACCTTCTAGTTGAAATACCTGGAATAATATAAAGCTTATTAGCTGAGGTATTGCCGCAAATGGCTCCCATATGAAGGTTGGATTTTTACCTTAAGTTATTGCTATTGGAGAAGAGAAATATATCACAATTAGCTCTCCTCTATATAGTGGAGAAAATATTTGTGTGTGCCTATATTTAGGTGCATCCCTGGCGGGTGTATGTACATCTTCTTAACATATCTCAATACCTGCTATCATACCATAGGATGATCCACAGTAAGAAATCTCAAGCCACCTGACATCCAGGTTTTCTCTTGTAAGGTGTATCCAGTCCACGGATCATCCATTACTTGTGGGATATTCTCCTTCCCAACAGGAAGTTGCAAGAGGATCACCCACAGCAGAGCTGCTATATAGCTCCTCCCCTAACTGCCATATCCATTCATTCTCTTGCAACTCTCAACATAGCTGGAGGTAGTAAGAGGAAAGTGGTGTAATATAGTTAGTTTTTTCTTCAATCAAGAGTTTATTGTTTTTAAATGGTACCGAGTTGTACTATTTTATCTCAGGCAGCATTTAGAAGAAGAATCTGCCTGCGTTTTCTATGATCTCAGCAGAAGTAACTAAGATCCACTGCTGTTCTCACATATGTCTGAGGAGTGAGGTAACTTCAGAGGGAGAATAGCGTGCAGGGTATCCTGCAATAAGGTATGTGCAGTTTAAGTTTTTCTAGGGATGGAATTGCTAGAAAATGCTGCTGATACCGGATTAATGTAAGTTAAGCCTAAATACAGTGATTTAATAGCGACTAGTATCAGGCTTGCTATCAGAGGTATATACTCTGATTAATGTGCAATATAAAACGTTTGCTGGCATGTTTAATCGTTTTTATATATGCTTTGGTGATAAAACTTATTGGGGCCTAGTTTTTTCCACATGGCTGGCTTGATTTTTGCCTAGAAACAGTTTCCTGAGGCTTTCCACTGTTGTAATATGAGTGGGAGGGGCCTATTTTAGCGCTTTTTTGCGAAGTTAAAATTACAGACAGAGACATTCAGCTTCCCTAAGCAGTCCCCTGCATGCTATAGGACATTTCTGAAGGGCTCAAAAGGCTTCAAAAGTCGTGTATTGAGGAAGGTAAAGCCACAGTGGAGCTGTGGCAGTTGTTATGACTGTTTAAAAACGTTTTTTTTTTTGTTTTGTTAATCTGTTTTTTGTATTGTTTTTTGTATTAAGGGGTTAATCATCCATTTGCAAGTGGGTGCAATGCTCTGCTAACTTGTTACATACACTGTAAAAATTTTGTTAGTTTAACTGCCTTTTTTCACTGTTATTTCAAATTTTGGCAACATTTGTTTCTCTTAAAGGCACAGTAACGTTTTTTATATTGCTTGTTAACTTGATTTAAAGTGTTTTCCAAGCTTGCTAGTCTCATTGCTAGTCTGTATAAACATGTCTTACATAGAGGAAACTCCTTGTTCATTATGTTTAAAAGCCATGGTGGAACCCCATAGGAGAATGTGTACTAAATGTATTGATTTCACTTTAAACAGTAAAGATCAGCTGTTATCTTTAAAAGAATTATCACCAGAGGATTCTGACGAGGGGGAAGTTATGCCGACTAACTCTCCTCACGTGTCGGATCCTTTGACTCCCGCTCAAGGGACTCACGCTAAAATGGCGCCAAGTACATCAAAGACGCCCATAGCGATTACTTTGCAGGACATGGCGGCAATCATGGATAATACCCTGTCAGCGGTATTAGCCAGACTGCCTGAATTCAGAGGAAAGCGCGATAGCTCTGGGGTTAGAGGTAATACAGAGCGCGCAGCTGCTTTAAGGCCCATGTCTGATACTGCGTCACAATATGCAGAAGCTGAGGAAGGAGAGCTTCAGTCTGTGGGTGACATTTCTGATTCGGGGAAACCTGATTCAGAAATTTCTACTTTTAAATTTAAGCTTGAGAACCTCCGTGTATTGCTTGGGGAGGTATTAGCTGCTCTGAATGACTGTGACACAATTGCAGTGCCAGAGAAATTGTGTAGACTGGATAAATACTATGCAGTGCCGGTGTGTACTGATGTTTTTCCAATTCCTAAAAGGTTTACAGAAATTATTAATAAGGAGTGGGATAGACCCGGTGTGCCGTTTTCCCCCCCTCCTATTTTTAGAAAAATGTTTCCAAAAGACGCCACCACACGGGACTTATGGCAGACGGTTCCTAAGGTGGAGGGAGCAGTTTCTACTTTATCAAAGCGTACCACTATCCCTGTCGAGGACAGTTGTGCTTTTTCAGATCCAATGGATAAAAAATTAGAAGGTTACCTTAAGAAAATGTTTATTCAACAAGGTTTTATCCTGCAGCCCCTTGCATGCATTGCACCTGTCACTGCTGCTGCGGCGTTCTGGTTTGAGTCTCTGGAAGAGGCCTTTCAGACAGCTACTCCATTGACTGAAATACTTGACAAGCTTAGAACACTTAAGCTAGCTAATTATTTTGTTTCTGATGCCATTGTTCATTTGACTAAACTAACGGCTAAGAATTCTGGATTCGCCATCCAGGCGCGTAGGGCGCTATGGCTTAAATCTTGGTCAGCTGACGTGACTTCAAAGTCTAAATTACTTAACATTCCCTTCAAGGGGCAGACCCTATTCGGGCCGGGTTTGAAGGAAATTATTGCTGACATTACTGGAGGTAAGGGTCATACCCTTCTTCAGGACAGGGCCAAATCAAAGGCCAAACAGTCTAATTTTCGTGCCTTTCGAAATTTCAAGGCAGGTGCAGCATCAACTTCCTCTGCTACAAAACAAGAGGGAACTTTTGCTCAATCCAAGCCGAGCTGGAAACCTAACCAGTCCTGGAACAAAGGCAAGCAGGCCAGAAAGCCTGCTGCTGCCTCTAAGACAGCATGAAGGAACGGCCCCCTATCCGGTAACGGATCTAGTAGGGGGCAGACTTTCTCTCTTCGCCCAGGCGTGGGCAAGAGATGTTCAGGATCGCTGGGCGTTGGAGATCATATCTCAGGGATATCTTCTGGACTTCAAAGCTTCACCTCCTCAAGGGAGATTTCACCTTTCGAAATTATCTGTAAACCAGATAAAGAAAGAGGCATTCTTACTCTGTGTGCAAGACCTCCTAGTTATGGGAGTGGTCTGTCCAGTTCCACAGACGGAACAGGGGCAGGGCTTTTATTCAAATCTGTTTGTGGTTCCCAAAAAAGAGGGAACCTTCAGACCCATTTTGGATCTAAAGATCTTAAACAAATTCCTCAGAGTTCCATCGTTCAAAATGGAAACTATTCGGACCATCCTACCTATGATCCAGGAGGGTCAGTACATGACCACAGTGGATTTGAAGGATGCTTACCTTCACATACCGATTCACAAAGATCATCATCGGTTCCTAAGGCTTGCCTTTCTGGACAGGCATTACCAATTTGTGGCTCTTCCCTTCGGGTTAGCTACAGCTCCAAGAATCTTTGCAAAGGTTCTGGGATCACTTCTGGCGGTCCTAAGACCATGAGGTATATCAGTGGCCCCTTATCTGGACGACATCCTGATACAGGCGTCAAGCTTTCAGATTGCCAAGTCACATACAGACATAGTTCTGGCATTTCTCAGGTCACATGGGTGGAAGGTGAACGAGGAAAAGAGTTCTCTATCCCCACTCACAAGAGTCTCCTTCCTAGGGACTCTGATAGATTCTGTAGAAATGAAGATTTACCTGACAGAATCCAGGTTATCAAAGCTTCTAAAATCTTGCCGTGTTCTTCATTCTATTCCACGCCCTTCGGTGGCTCAGTGTATGGAAGTAATCAGTTTGATGGTAGCGGCGATGGACATAGTGCCATTTGCGCGCCTACATCTCAGACCGCTGCAACTATGCATGCTCAGTCAGTGGAATGGGGATTACACAGATTTGTCCCCTCTGCTAAATCTGGATCAAGAGACCAGAGATTCTCTTCTCTGGTGGCTATCTCGGGTCCATCTGTCCAAAGGTATGACCTTTCGCAGGCCAGATTGGACAATTGTAACAACAGATGCCAGCCTTCTAGGTTGGGGTGCAGTCTGGAATTCCCTGAAGGCTCAGGGATCGTGGACTCAGGAGGAGAAACTCCTCCCAATAAATATTCTGGAGTTAAGAGCAATATTCAATGCTCTTCTAGCTTGGCCTCAGTTAGCAACCCTGAGGTTCATCAGATTTCAGTCGGACAACATCACGACTGTGGCTTACATCAACCATCAAGGGGGAACCAGGAGTTCCCTAGCGATGTTAGAAGTCTCCAAGATAATTCGCTGGGCAGAGACTCACTCTTGCCACCTATCAGCAATCTATATCCCAGGTGTGGACAACTGGGAGGCGGATTTTCTAAGTCGTCAGACTTTTCATCCGGGGGAGTGGGAACTCCATCCGGAGGTGTTTGCTCAATCGGTTCATCGTTGGGGCAAACCAGAACTGGATCTTATGGCGTCTCACCAGAATGCCAAGCTTCCTTGTTACGGATCCAGGTCCAGGGACCCTGAAGCGGCACTGATAGATGCTCTAGCAGCGCCTTGGTTCTTCAACCTGGCTTATGTGTTTCCACCGTTTCCTCTGCTCCCTTGACTGATTGCCAAAATCAAACAGGAGAGAGCATCAGTGATCTTGATAGCACCTGCGTGGGCACGCAGGACCTGGTATGCAGACCTAGTGGACATGTCATCCTTTCCACCATGGACCCTGCCTCTGAGACAAGACCTTCTACTACAAGGTCCTTTCAATCATCCGAATCTAATTTCTCTGAGACTGACTGCATGGAGATTGAACGCTTGATTTTATCAAAGTGTGGCTTCTCCGAGTCAGTCATTGATACCCTTATACAGGCACAAAAGCCTGTTACCAGGAAAATTTACCATAAGATATGGCGTAAATACCTTTATTGGTGTGAATCCAAGAATTACTCATGGAGTAAGGTTAGGATTCCTAGGATATTGTCCTTTCTCCAAGAGGGTTTGGAAAAAGGATTATCAGCTAGTTCTTTAAAGGGACAGATTTCTGCTCTGTCTATTCTTTTGCACAAGCGTCTGGCAGAAGTTCCAGACGTTCAAGCTTTTTGTCAGGCTTTGGTTAGAATTAAGCCTGTGTTTAAACCTGTTGCTCCCCCATGGAGCTTAAACTTGGTTCTTAAAGTTCTTCAAGGAGTTCCGTTTGAACCCCTTCATTCCATTGATATTAAACTTTTATCTTGGAAAGTTCTGTTTTTGATGGCTATTTCCTCGGCTCGGAGAGTCTCTGAGTTATCTGCCTTACAATGTGATTCTCCTTATCTGATTTTCAATTCAGATAAAGTAGTTCTGCGTAAACCTGGGTTTTTACCTAAGGTAGGCCTAGATTTGGAGTTTTGTCGGTAACGACCCGCGTAGCTAACGCCGGCTTTTTTCTGGCCGCACCATAAAAATAACTCTGGTATTGAGAGTCCACATAAAGGCTGCGTTAGGCTCCAAAAAAGGAGCGTAGAGCATTTTTAACGCAGCTTCAACTCTCGATACCAGAGTTGCTTACGCAAGCGGCCAGCCTCAAAAACGTGCTCATGCACGATTCCCCCATAGAAAACAATGGGGCTGTTTGAGCTGAAAAAAAACCTAACACCTGCAAAAAAGCCGCGTTCAGCTCCTAACGCAGCCCCATTGTTTGCTATGCGGAAACACTTCCTACGTCTGCACCTAACACCCTAACATGTACCCCGAGTCTAAACACCCCTAACCTTACACTTATTAACCCCTAATCTGCCGCCCCCGCTATCGCTGACCCGTGCATATTATTATTAACCCCTAATCTGCCGCTCCGTAAACCGCCGCTACTTACATTATCCCTATGTACCCCTAATCTGCTGCCCTAACATCGCCGACCCCTATATTATATTTATTAACCACTAATCTGCCCCCCTCAACGTCGCCTTCACCTGCCTACACTTATTAACCCCTAATCTGCCGACCGGACCGCTATTATTATAAAGTTATTAACCCCTAATCCGCCTCACTAACCCTATAATAAATAGTATTAACCCCTAATCTGCCCTCCCTAACATCGCTGACACCTAACTTCAAACATTAACCCCTAATCTGCCGACTGGAGCTCACCGCTATTCTAATAAATGTATTAACCCCTAAAGCTAAGTCTAACCCTAACACTAACACCCCCCTAAGTTAAATATAATTTAAATCTAACGAAATTAATTAACTCTTATTAAATAAATTATTCCTATTTAAAGCTAAATACTTACCTTTAAAATGAATCCTAATATAGCTACAATATAAATTATAATTATATTATAGCTATTTTAGGATTAATATTTATTTTACAGGTAACTTTGTATTTATTTTAACCAGGTACAATAGCTATTAAATAGTTAAGAACTATTTAATAGCTAAAATAGTTAAAATAATTACAAAATTACCTGTAAAATAAATCCTAACCTAAGTTACAATTAAACCTAACACTACACTAGCAATAAATTAATTAAACTACCTACAATTACCTACAATTAACCTAACACTACACTATCAATAAATTAATTAAATACAATTACTACAAATAAATACAATTAAATAAACTTGCTAAAGTACAAAAAATAAAAAAGAACTAAGTTACAAAAAATAAAAAAATATTTACAAACAAAAGAAAAATATTACAACAATTTTAAACTAATTACACCTACTCTAAGCCCCCTAATAAAATAACAAAGCCCCCCAAAATAAAAAAATGCCCTACCCTATTCTAAATTACTAAAGTTCAAAGCTCTTTTACCTTACCAGCCCTGAACAGGGCCCTTTGCGGGGCATGCCCCAAGAAGTTCAGCTCTTTTGCCTGTAAAAAAAAACATACAATACCCAAGCCCCCCAACATTACAACCCACCACCCACATACCCCTAATCCAACCCAAACCCCCCTTAAATAAACCTAACACTAAGCCCCTGAAGATCTTCCTACCTTCTCTTCACCTCACCGGGTTCACCGATCTGTCCAGAAGAGCTCCTCCGATGTCCTGATCCAAGCCCAAGCGGGGGCTGAAGAGGTCCATGATCCGGCTGAAGTCTTCATCCAAGCGGGGCAGAAGAGGTCTTCCATCCGATTGAAGTCTTCATCCAAGCGGGATCTTCTATGGTCATCCATCCGGAGCGGAGCGGCAGGATCCTGAAGACCTCCGAAGCGGAACATCCATCCTGGCCGACGACTGAATGACGGTTCCTTTAAATGACGTCATCCAAGATGGCGTCCCTCGAATTCCGATTGGCTGATAGGATTCTATCAGCCAATCGGAATTAAGGTAGGAATATTCTGATTGGCTGATGGAATCAGCCAATCAGAATCAAGTTCAATCCGATTGGCTGATCCAATCAGCCAATCAGATTGAGCTCGCATTCTATTGGCTGTTCCGATCAGTACTTTTGTTTCCAGACAGGCATTTGCATTTTTTTAATTGTGTATTATTTTCTCCCCCCTTTTTAGCTAACATAGTAAAAGTTAAGTTTTAATGTCCTTTTTCTGTCTTTGCTAAAGACATCTACCAAAATATAACGTTATGAGTGCTATATTTGTACTCTTTTTCAGTCTCTTACTGATTTATTTTGGATAAATTTCTCAGTACAAGCACCATCCCCTCTTTTGTGACAAACTAATTTAGATTCACTAATATGGAAACATTTATTTAAATTGAGTAGTGCCATTGGTTTTCTATTTTACAATATATGTTAACTGATTGCACCCTGATCGAGTGTGTATGATTATTTCTCTCTTTCCCTGCTTTCTTACACGCCATTATGGAAGATCCACCACAACAATTTTATTCACTCATGTCTGTATCTGCCCGGTCAGATACAGGCAGCGAGCTGGACTGCATCTTTTCTGAGGACAAAAAGAATTTCACACTGATTGATAACATGGTAATTTTGCTTATAAAAGAAGCTAAAGCACAGTGGGATAACTGGACACTTAAATGGTACATGGCTTTACAAATGATTCCAAGAGGCATTAGAATTGATAAGTAGATGATAAGGACTTTAAAGACTCTTACTAAAATAAGAAGTGAAATAGATGAGCTTCAGTTAGAAATGAACAATAGGAGTGGTGAAACAGATTTCTTGAGCTTTGACACTTTGTTTCATACTACGTTGTCACAACATAAATTATAAATAATGGAAACAAAACATACTAAATATATTAGACATAGAACTGACTTTAACACACAACAAGTATATATATGGAATAGGAAAGAAAGGTTTGCATCAAAATCTATGCAGAATTATTTTGGGCCTAGAAATAGTAACAGGCGAAATAGGAGACATGGCCCACGTGATAATAAGAGTCACTTTTTCGGGTAGTGATGCAGAATCCTCAGATGACATATGTAAGTCAAGTGGGTGTGAAAGTGTATCAAGCACAGCAGGCATCTTAAAGAATGGCATCCCGGTCCCTATCAATACCAACACTCTCCCAGTGGTAAGGCTCAAGGAAAGACAGCCCCAACCCCAAAGGGAAAATAGTGGGACTAAATATGTAACTAAATCTTCCACTATAGCAGGGTCACATAGAATGGAGCAGGACAAGCAAAAACTGGACCAGGTTTTTCCCATAGTGGTAACCACAGAAGGTGGGGGTACCAAAGGGGAATCCCAGGACTGATACCAGCTGAGAGGGAACAGGATGAATTCAAAATACAAACCCACAATGTAGTTAATTTGTCTAAATTTGTACCCACTGAACTCCAAATAAGAGTGTTATTGTACGGTTTAAATTTCATACCGACTGTAAACTTTAACCTTTTTCAAACCATTCTTGACATCAATAGGTTCATAAGTAATGTCACATTACACAGGCATTTCTCTGAAACTGAAGTGAAGAAGTGAATATCACAGCAACCCTGTGTAATGATTTATCCGTTCAAAATACAGAATTGGAAGGCAATAATCTAATGTTTCATGAGGCTTGTGATCTTTTGTCCTTACAGGAATTATATGAGGAAGGGCAGTCTCCAGTAATACAAAAGAGCAGGATAAAAGGATTAAAAAAGAAATCCACCTTTTACCCCATACACAGCATTGGACCTCTATTAGAGCAATTTTCTAGAAGAGTAGGGTCCGATCTCGTTGCTCTTAAACAATGGAACACAAGATCCACCTCTAATTTAACTGCAGAAGAACGAAAAGCCTTGCTTGAACTTCAAAATAATGACGAAGTCCTTATACTTGCTGCTGACAAAGGTGGATCAGTGGTCCTTTTGGATAGGAGCAATTATATAGCAGAGGCCCTTCACCTACATGGCAACAGAGATAGTAATGAGGTTTTGGGAAGAGACCCCACAGAAATGCTCAAAAGGGAATTGGCACATCTTTTGGATGATGGCATTCACAATGGATTTTTGGATAAGGAAACATATGATTTCTTAATGGTGGAACATCCTAAAGTTCCGTTGTTCCACCACTTGCCCAAAATCCATAAGTCCATTGTGAACGTTCAAGGAAGATCAATAGTTAATGGGATTGATTCCCTTTTTGAACCATTATCACAATGGATGGACACAATATTGCAACCCTTGGCTAATTCCCTTTTTGAGCTTCTCAAGAGATATCAAACATCTGATACAACATATGAAGTCAATAACATGGGACAGAACGTCTGGATGGTTAACTATTGACGTAACAGCATTATATTCCTCTATACCGCATGAGAAAGGGTTGACAGCTGTTACATATTTTTTGTCCAAATATTCTGATTTTGAAGTACCCTTTCAGGAATATATTGTTTGTGTGTTGTCTTTTCTCCTAACCCATAATTACTTTGAATTCAAGGGTGTTTGCTATCTGCAGAAGCGTGGGACAGCTATGGGTGCCAAATTTGCCCCCTCCTATGCCAACCTATATATGGTTTGGTGGGAGCTTACCCACCTTTATACAGATAGCAACCCCTAAAAAGGTCTGATTTATGAATTCAAGAGGTTTATTGACGATCTGCTACTTGTTTGGCCGGGAGGAGAGGCACTAGCAAAGGACTTTGTGGTATGGTTAAATTGCAATGACATTGAATGGCGGTTTACTTTTGAATACCAGATGGAATAAATAAACTATTTGGATATCACATTGATAGGCCAATTGGATGGCACTGTACTTCATGCCAACAGTTGCCATCCCAGGCATGTCCCATATGCCATTGCCAAAGGCCAATTTGTGCCTATTAGACGCGATTGTTCTAGTCAGACCATATATAAAGATTAAGCAGAACAATTAACAAACAGGTTGAGAGACAGAGGATATTGCAAAACTGACATCCAAAAAGCTAGGAAGTAGGTAGAGGGTGTCGAAAGGGAACACTATTTACACAATGCTGCTAAAAAACACAATCTCCATAAAGGGGTAACATTTGTCACCAATTACAGCTCCCAGTATAATGAAATATGTAAAATAGTATGCAAACATTTTAACACGTTATCTGCGGATTATAGACTTATTGAAGTGGTTAAAAATGGTGTAAGGTGCTCTTAAAGACGTGGGAAAACAATAGGTAATCTGGTCTTGGCTTATGCACAATAGAATGGTCTGTTGTGGACATAGAAAATGTAAACCCTGCAATTACACAATGATCACAGACACTTTTTTCAATCCATGGTTACACAGGAAGTGTTAAATATTTATGGTTGCTTGAATTGTACTTTTACCTACATTTAATTACTTGTACACACTGTAATTTACAGTATGTAGGATTCGCTCAAGAATCAGAGAACATTTTGACCCCATAGTTAGGCACTCTTAACCCTTAAACCAAAAACCCCCCTTTTAAATAAAAGACTATAACACAATCACTTGGGGTTGAAAAGGCCGCAGCCAAAAGAACTCCCCTGCTGTAAACAAAACAGGGAAGGGAGGGCGGGAGCTGCTCCTGCTCCTAACAGGTCCGGAAGTAAGATGAACCTGACTTCCTGCCTCACCAAAGCTTACCCTACCAAAGCTCCACCCCCCAAAACTACCAACTACCTATCCCTGCTTCTGGCCTGCCATGGGGTCAAAAGCCCCTCCTTCCTATTCATTACATCCGGGGCTGCCTTGACCCCATAATTAGGCACTCTTAACCCTTAAACCAAAAACCCCCCTTTTAAATAAAAGACTATAACACAATCACTTGGGGTTGAAAAGGCCGCAGCCAATTTATTATAAACATGTAATAGATAAATAACAATTAACCACTTGAAACCGTATTGGTTACCAAGTAACAAACGTTAGTGCTTGCCCCGTAGGGGCTCAATAACTCGTGTAAACTTTATCAAGTCAACATATTGATAACCTCTCCTGAAACCACAGGAGGTACCCATATTAAATCTTAAAGTTCTAAACATCAAAAACACCGCCAAAAGAACTCCCCTGCTGTAAACAAAACAGGGAAGGGAGGGCGGGAGCTGCTCCTGCTCCTAACAGGTCCGGAAGTAAGATGAACCTGACTTCCTGCCTCACCAAAGCTTACCCTACCAAAGCTCCACCCCCCAAAACTACCAACTACCTATCCCTGCTTCTGGCCTGCCATGGGGTCAAAAGCCCCTCCTTCCTATTCATTACATCCGGGGCTGCCTTGACCCCATAATTAGGCACTCTTAACCCTTAAACCAAAAACCCCCCTTTTAAATAAAAGACTATAACACAATCACTTGGGGTTGAAAAGGCCGCAGCCAATTTATTATAAACATGTAATAGATAAATAACAATTAACCACTTGAAACCGTATTGGTTACCAAGTAACAAACATTAGTGCTTGCCCCGTAGGGGCTCAATAACTCTTGTAAACTTTATCAAGTCAACATATTGATAACCTCTCCTGAAACCACAGGAGGTACCCATATTAAATCTTAAAGTTCTAAACATCAAAAACACCGCCACTGGCCCGGACACTGTCCGAGCCCCGCCAAAAACCCAAGGCCTTTTCAACCCCCTCCTTCAAATTAAAATTGAAAAGCTGCATACCTATATCATTAAGGTGAACCCCATCCCCCAAGAAAAAACATCTACCCGCTTCACCCTCGAACTTGACGTGCCGTATAGACACTCCCCCCCTTTGCCTAACAAAACTACTCAACACCCTGTTAATCTTCCTCCTAGATGTATCCAACCGCTTACTATCCCATGCTGCCTTCCACACCACCCTAGGCTCCAATTCTGACCAAACAACCAACATCTGAGGAAATAAGTCCCACAAACGCAACAAATCCCTTTTCATCTTTGACACCAGATCTCTCTGTGCCGTGTAACCTAAATCGTTACCTCCAGCATGGATTACCAAAATACCTGGAGGGCGAAACAACCTGGAATAATCAACTACTTGCAACAATACCTGGTCCCACTTCAAGCCCCTAACCCCAAACCACCTCAACACCACCTCCTCTGCAGGCAAACCCAGCTGGCAACCATCGTTCTTCGCTGCAGCGGCCCGTCGTGCCCAGTAGATGTAAGAGTGGCCGATAAACCAACACTCCACTGGACCTAAAACAAAACCAAGTGCCAAGTGCTTCCGGTGGGCGGTCCAGTGAGTGAGAGCGGGTGCTGCAGTTTGGTGCTTCCTAACTGCGTAGTACCGCAGACGCCACAGGCGCTGCCAATTTGGCCCTAGGCTAAGCCGATGTCCATGCTTAGTCGGGCAGTCTTCATTTTGGAGGAGCGCTATGTGGGAGCGGGGTGCTTGAGGAGTTGTGGCAGAGGAAACGGCAGAGAAGAGAGGGCGTCTCTAAGGTGGTTCAAGTCGGGACCACTGTAGACGATAGTGAACGGTTGGTGAGAGTCTGCCTCTGTCCTCTGTTGAAGCACTGTTCTACATTGTGTCTTCTCACGAGTGGGGATTAGATTTGGCTCTGTCAAGCCAGCACAGTACCGGAGGCTAACACGGGAATCCCGAACCCTAACAGGAAAAAAAGTTGGACCAGTCTGGGGGAGGTAATGTACCTGTTTATTAAAAAATCACCAGGAGTTATTGGAAGGACCTCAAGACTGTGAGTAAATCAGAGACATCAGTGCTATTGGCTGAGATATTGGTGAATGGGCGCTGTATCTGAATAACTTGCATTATAAAAAAAAGGTGAAATACCCTATATCCCTTACATGGTGTTATGAGAGATGGTAGTGGATTATCTCCCCCAGTGAAGATTGTTTTTACTTTTTATTGGGATTTCTAAGTTATGTTGTCCTGCTCTCCAGCTTTCTGATTATCTGAAGTATTATTCATGAAGATTTGGTTTATATGTGGATATATCTATAATAACTGCTGTTCCCTATAACCTATAAAAGACCTCTACCGGGTAACTCCCTTGTTGGTTAAACAGTGTGGTAGTTCAAGGAAAGAAGAAGGATTGACTGATATACTTCATCCAAATTTGTAATGGGACTTTTATGGTTCAGTAGTGGAAGTGGTTGAAAGACTCCATATAAAGCTTTTTTTTTTTTTTTTTCCTTTCCCAGTGTTTTAAAAGTGGATGTTTATTTTTTCTATATAGCAATAAAGTTTGCAACTCTTTCACTCTGGAAACCTGGTGACCCCTCAGGTACTAAAATCTGCAAGCCGAAGTAAACCTTACCTTGTTGCTACTGCTGTAATTAAGAAATAAAGATAAAGTGTTAATAAAGAAAGAAGGAAAGGCGATGCTAGAGGTTACATAAAAGAAGAAGAGGAGCATAATTGCCTCAGGCTTGTAGCTTTTGGTTGGAAGATCGACTCTATTAGAGGGAAAATTTTAACTGAAGGAAGACCTTTATTTAGTAACTAATTATACCAGAGAGAAAAATCTACTAAAAGGATATTGACTGTTTTAGGAACTTTGGCCAATAACTTTATTGGACTTTAAAATATTTATGTGAACTTATTTTTCCGCCTTATGCTTGATAGGAAAAGGGGGTCTAGGACACCTTAATTTGGTGATCTTTAATTAGAGGTTGTTTTTTTTTGTTTTTTCTTGTTTTTTCTCTTTGTTTTTTTTTTGCGCACAGGAATAATAGGTCTCCAGCTTATATATCATATGAGAAAATGATTGAGTAATGTAAATGACTTATTATATATATGGAAGGTTAAGTTAAACTTTTTATATAAAAGAGGATAAAAGGCTCTAACACACTCCAGTTAAATAGCTAATTGATTGGGAATTCCTCATCCACAATATTGTCATTATTCATAACAGTAGTTTTACAGTATATGGCCATTTGATATATAATTAAGTGCTATTTGTTTATGTTTGTTAAAACCTAGGAGAATTGAACATAAGACTAGTTGCTTGCTATTTTGGTTATTTTCAATTTCAATGGTACAACCTAGAGGGATTGGGTGGTATAAGAGGTAGGGGGAAGAAGATCTTTATATTTGTAAACATTTTTGTTTATACCCCTAATTGGTATTGAATGATACTCCTGTATTGGAGTTAATTAATTGATACTACAAACGAAAGAGAGTAAGAAAAGAATTCTACTGTAAATAGAATGAGTGAGAACTAAGTGAGAACCATCTGTAATTACTTTTCAACATTAACATATTTTTTTAGTGCTGATCTGGTAAAGATTTTGATATTGGTATTAGGCTGACTAAATATTTAGATAATTCTTTGTCTAAATTATATTACAATAAGTATAATAAGACCTAGACCAGTAATTAGCGACTCTTATAATATTGAAGTAAGTTGATAAAGATATTTAGTGGACGGGCGCGAGTTTTATGGAAATTTTTTTCTTAAAAAACAATATGCCTCCCAAAAAACAAGGAGACAAGCAGACAAGATTATCATTAGATAGATTCACAGAAAGACCTATGGCAGTAGTAGAGACTATATCTGACAAAGAAGGAACATCTTTGATTACACAAATTACTGAAATTCTAATTCCTAAAATAGATGGGGTACAAAAAGAAGTTCAAAGAGATATACAAACGTTAGCATTGGAGATGAAGAATTTCCAACTCAGATTAGGTGAATCAGAGCAGAGAATCTCTGACATTGAAGATGGCCAGACATCCCTGATAGAAAGAATTATGGAATTAGAGAAACAGAATAAATCATTAGTAATGAGATTGGAGAATCTAGAGAATCGCTCGAGACAGAAAAATTTAAGAATAATGGGAATCTCTGAATCCATAAAGCCGAATGAGTTAAAAGAATTTGTGGAAATAGAGTTGCCAACCCTACTAGGAATATCTAATGAAAAAGGTCCTTTCTTGGTAGAAAAGGTCCAGAGAATAAATGTGGTAAAGAAAAACAACTACGCTCGAGATTTTATAAGGCCTGTATTGGTAGAGTTTGCCAGTTTCAACACTAAAATGCTGATATTTAATGCGTACAAACAAATGAATTCATTCTTTTTTCAAGATAGAAGAATCTCTATCTATCAGGACTATGCAGCAGAAACGGCTAGAGCTAGAAGAGAGTTAATCCCGTTGTGTAATGAGTTGAATAATAAAGGTTTTCAAGCCTTTGTGATTTTCCCAGCAAAAATTAAGATTTTACTTCAAGATGAAACAAAAATTTTAAACAGTAGAGAAGAAATAATGAGGTTTCTAGAATCTGATAAAAATTAGGAGGTTAAGAGAGGGGGAGAGACGTTAGGAGGTATAAATGAAATATAGAAAAAAAATTTTTTTTTTTTTTTTCCCTTTCATAGTTAGGTTGTTGGGTTCACTGAAGGTATCTATATAATATTACTATTATAAGTGAATAATAAGAACCCTAGAAGATTAATAATTGAATTAATTGGGCACTATTAAAGGGTAAGAAGGAAGTGATAAATAAAGAAAAAGGTAGAAATTAACTTAGAAGATTCACATTAACTACATCTTTAAAACACTATTTATAAAATTCACATAAAGCAACACTTAGAGTAAAATAAATTCACAA
The DNA here is from genome assembly GCF_027579735.1 of Bombina bombina. Classification (NCBI taxonomy): domain Eukaryota; kingdom Metazoa; phylum Chordata; class Amphibia; order Anura; family Bombinatoridae; genus Bombina; species Bombina bombina. The sequence continues at coordinate 1,137,377,476 of NC_069504.1, read as the reverse complement.
TACTAGCCCATTGGGTTTTTTTTTTTCCCCACACAGTTGGGTTATCAGGTTCACTGAGGGTATTTATATAATATTCTTATTGTAAGGGAATAATAAAGATTCTAAAATATTAACAATTGAATTAATGGGGTATTATTAAAGGGTAATTAGGTAGTGATAAATAAAGGAAGAGGAAGAAACCAATTTTGAAGAGTCACATTAAACACATTTTTAAAATTTCAATCACAACTTTCATATAAGGTAGTAAAATAATTTTATGACACTAGCCCCCCCTTTTTTTTTTTTTTTTTTTTCTCCCCGAGGCCTGTCCTCCTCTCTTGAATTCATTTTTAGAAAGTCTTATGTAAAGTAAAAATGATAAATTTATCATCTTGGAATGTGGGTGGGATTAATTCCCCCATAAAAAGGAAAGCTATCCTTAATCATTTAAAAAAAATAGGTAAAGTAGACCTAGCCCTTCTACAAGAAACTCATTTACTAGACAAGGAACACGAGAAATTGAAAAGAGATTGGGTGAAAGAAGTGGTTTTCTTATCATACAAAAAAGCAAGTAGAGGTTTGGCAATCTTATTCAGTAAATCATTGGAATATGAGATTAAAAAGACAATTTATGATCCTTTGGGTAGATATATAATAATATCACTGGTTATCAATAAGGTACAAACAACGATATGTAATATTTACGGTCCAAATGAAACCAATCGTTCATTCTGGGAAAAACTATTAAAAACTTTGCTTAAACACGTAGACACTAATTTAATAATAGGTGGTGATTTTAATTTATCTCCAAATTTTGTCTTAGATAGAAGTAAGAACACCTTGGGGAGTCAAAAAAAGGGATCTATTAAAAGAGGGAATTATGATAAAAAAATGGTAAATTTATTATCAGAGACACTAGGATTAATAGAAGCTTGGAGATATAAAAATCCATCACAAAGAGAATTCACGCATTACTCAAAAGCACAAGTTTCCTTCTCTAGGATTGATTTCTTTTTGATCTCCAAGGCTTTAACAACACATATAGAGGAAGTGAATGTCAATGAAATTATTATCTCGGATCACGCTATGATAGATTTAAAATTATCTCTAGGTGGGAAACATAACGGAACAATTAGCTTTAGATATCCAAAGTTTTTATATGGATCAGATCACTTTAGAGAACATATTAATCAAAAATGGAGAGAATATTTAAATTTTAATGTTAAGAGTTGTCAAAATAATGAAACCATCTGGGAAGCGGGGAAAGCGGTAATTAGAGGAGAAATAACTGCTTATGTATTAAACCATAATAAAGAAATTAATAGACAATATAAAGAATTAAGTGAAAAAACAGCATTTTCATATAGCCAATTTATTGAAGTTAGATCTGAATTTTGGAGGAAAAAATATATGGAAGATAGGAAAGCATTGGAGACACATTTAAATCAACAGGCTATAAGAGATATTAGGAAAGAAAAAGGGAAACTATATAGATTTGGAAACAGATCGGGAAAGATTTTGGCTTCTATAGTAAAAATACAAAATTCAGCAAAACAAATTTTATCTATAAAATCTAAAGAAAAAATATCAATTAAAAATTCTGAGATAGTAGAGGAATTTAGGAAATATTACTGCAAGTTATATACATCTGAGAGTAGTAAAGAAGAAGGAAAAAGTGAACTTTTTATGGATGAGGTTAAAATTCCAAAGATCTCACAAGAACAACAAGATTCCTTAAATTCCAAGGTAACTGTACAAGAGGTTGGGGAGGTAATAGCTAGTTTGCCTTTAGGTAAAGCTCCGGGACCAGACGGCCTTCCGTCAGAATGGTATAAAAGTATGAAGGAATCTGTATTAGAGATAATGACAAATTTATTTAATGACTATCTTAGTGAAAATATAAAACCCTCGACAGTGTTTTCAGCGGCTAACATTATAGTAATCCCTAAAAGTGGGAAAGACCCACAATGTGTTACCTCATATCGCCCAATATCTCTTCTTAACCAAGATTACAAGATATTGGCCAAAATACTTTCTAACAGATTAAAAAGTCTCCTCCCAGAATTAATTCATAAAGATCAATCCGGGTTCATTCAGGCGAGATCATCCAGTAAAAATATACGTAAGGTTCTTCACATGGTAAATTATTTTTGGCTTTTGAAACAACAAAGGAGTAGTGAGTCGATTCCAAACACTCTGCTCTTAGCCCTAGACGCTGAAAAGGCGTTCGACAGAGTTGAATGGCCATATCTAACATCGTGTTTAACAGAATATAATATAAAAGGCCCATTTAATAACTTTATTAAAAATGTTTATTCAAAAGCAAATGCATCAGTTACGGTTAATGGTGAGATGTCAGCTAGATTCACTATGGGTAGAGGAACTCGTCATGGATGTCCCTTATCCCCTCTTTTATTCAATTTAACATTGGAACCTTTGGCAATCAAACTAAGAAATGTGTATACAGGTATAGAAATAGAGGATAAAAAATACCACCTCTCGTTGTACGCAGATGACATGCTGCTTTTTATTCAAAACCCTGAGACACATTTAAATAAGATCCTTGCTGTTATTTCTGATTTTGGCAAATTTTCAGGTTTCAAAGTAAACTATACAAAATCAGAAGTATTATGGTTGAACAAAAGAGACATAGAGGTTTTAGGAAAGTTGCCATTTATAGAAGCGCCAAATTTTATAACCTATCTAGGGATTGATATTTCCCCAAATCCGGAAAATTGGTACAAATTAAACTATGAGAAAATATTTGTATCTTTAGAAAAATCTCTAAGAAGATGGAGTTCATTACCCATTTCGTTAATGGGAAGAGTACACATAATCAAAATGATGATCTTACCTAAGCTGTTATACCCTTTAAATATGTTACCAATATTAATACTTAGAAAGGATTTAGAAAGATTAAATAAGATTTTTACTAGGTTTATTTGGAAGGGAAAAAAACCACGCATTAGCTTAGAAAAATTAAAGCAACCAATGTTACAAGGTGGATTAGGGGTACCGGATGTCTATTTATATAATCTTTCATCACTAACCAGGATAGCTATGGAGTGGTTGATGGGCACTGAACATTTTTCTGAAAGCTCCTTGGAAAGAATAGTAGTAAGAGGAATAAACAAAGCTTTTGTACTTCATATGGCCTTGAAAGATATTGATAGTGCACTTAGGAATAATATTATGTTTAGAGATATTCTGAGAGCTTGGCATTTCATCAGTAAGATCATGCACTTTCCAATTAGAGGATCAATATATTTACCCATAAATGGTAATCCAAATTTTAGACCAGGTATGAACTCTGTTATATTTAGGGAATGGGAGAAGAAGGGAATATACAAGATAGGAGATTTATTAAGTCCTTCGAATAGATCAATATATACATTTAAGGATCTCCAATGTAAATTTGGTTTATCTGATCTACACTACTTTGCATACAATCAAATAGCTCACTATATAAAAGAGATTATAAGTAAATTCCCCAATACCATATGGGAACCCCACCCCTTATATTTTATGACGGAGAATTATAAAAAAGAAATATACTCTTATTCAAGATTATATAAGACATTAATAGACTCAAACTCAATTAGTATAAGGGAGAGGATTATTGAGGGTTGGCAAAGAGAGGCCTCTGTAAACCTGGAAGTATTGCAAATGGAAAAAAGCTTGAAAACTATTATGACAACTACTCATGACTCATACCTTAGGGAATCTCAAATGAAAGTTTTACATAGATTTTATATAACACCTAAAATGGCCTCAAGATTGTTTAACTGTAATAGAAACTGTGTCAAATGTAATTTGTATGACCCGAATTTAAAACACCTGTTTTGGGATTGTCCGAAAATTGGTCAATTCTGGGCAAAGATCAGTTATTGGGCATCTAGGATTTTAAAATATAAGATTAACCTGATTTTTTTGAATATTTTACTTATATGTAATGAGCAGGTTAAACAAGGAAATATTAAACTGTTATCCATGATAATCCTTTTAGGGAGAAAATGTATAATGAAAAAGTGGTTATCTAATAGAGGTCCTAGTATGAAGGAGTTCCTTAGGTGTATGTTAGAACAACTGAATATAGAACTATTTGATGTATTATACGATAAGGACGTTAGAATAACTGAGTTTAATAAAAAATGGGGGATGTTTATTGATAATCTAGATCCTCAGGAAAAAGATAGAATTTTGGCTCCACTTAGAATATAAGAGGCCTTTACTTTGACTTTAAGGTGGAACTAGTAGTTTTAGGGCTATATTTGTTCGAATTAGGCTCTGAAAGGGAAAACCACACGAGGTTTAGTTACACCTTGAGGAAGGGTTAGGAAGCTTTGTTTAGTTAAGATACATCAAACTGAATTTATAAGATGTTAAGAGTAAATGATATTCATGTTGATATTTATAAGATAAGTGTCTAAATGGGTAATATGAAATTTAAATTTACTTCACTTTAATCATGGCCTAAATCATGTATATTTTATGTGATGTCTTAAGTATAAGAATTATGACACGAAATTGTTGAAATTGTACGTAATGTAATGTTTAGGTGTATTATGGTTTACTTCATGTTTTTGTATTTTCTATGAATTATTTCTAATAAAAAAAAAAACAAAAAAAAAAAAAAACACAACTTATAGAGCTAAGTACTGGCGTACATAAGACTTAAACCTTCCTGATGACCACCTCCCAATTCCTTGTATCATTTCATCACTCATTCCTAACATTCTCGCCTCAGTAGCAGCACCAATACGGAATGAATGGGAACTAAATTCTCCGGCAGGGAAACCCACTAATGTCAAAGCCTTTCGGAACACCGCCACAAACTGGAATTTCGATAATGACGAACCCCCAGCATGGATCAATAACGGACCATCACCAGCTGGCCTAATCTGCAAAAATTCCCTCACAGCCCCGACTGGGCAGCAAAGGCCCCCAATAAACTGCAGCCGTATTAAACGGCCTCTTCCCATCTGATCTGTCTTTGACCGCCTGAGCCAGATGACAATCTGCCGGCCGTCGGTAACCACATCACCCACTTGGATCCCACCCCTGTCCAATCTATTAGGAGCAACGACTTCTGATACCCGAAAGGCTGCAAAAAAGGCTAACACAAAAGCCGCACGGAACAAAGCCACTTCGAACGAATCCGCGCAGACCGAGGGTAAAACCCCTACTACCTTCTGTAGGACAGAAAAAATTACTGGTCGCCTACTGTCCACACCCGAGGGGCCCCTACACAAACCACGTCCAACCATCCTAACCACAAACAATTTTGTGATATCCTGGAAGCCCAATAACTGACGCCTCTGAACGACTGTTTTTGAAAACCGGGACTCGCTCCAACCCCCCATCCACTCAACCAGGGCCCGGGACCACTCAACTTCCGAAAAGGAATACCCACCTGCTTCCAAGAAGAATTGCCACTCGCCCCATACCTGTCCATATGCCCTCCAAGTACTCTTGGCTAAAGCCGACCTCACCAAATTCATCAGCCTGGGAATACCGCCTTCCACAAACCCGCCGGACAGCGATCCCCTTCCACAGCAGCTTCTGGGGCCAAAGCCCGGAAACGGTCCCACTGTAAACGTGAGAGAGCATCAGCAATGTCATTAGATGCACCAGGGACATGTACAGCCCTAAAACACACGTTCAGCCTCAGACACTCCAAAACAAACAGGCGTAACAAAGAAACCACAGGGGGGGAGGAGGCTGACAAATTGTTAACAGACATGACTACCCCCATATTATCCGAATGGAAGATCACCTTCTTGTCTCTCAACACTGGTGCCCATAATTTTAATGACACTAACAAAGGGAACAACTCCAAGAAAACCAAATTTTTATTTAGACCAGCCTTGATCCACGCCTCGGGCCACACATCAGCACACCATCTACCACCCAAATAAGCTCCAAAACCATATGAGCCGGAAGCGTCAGTGAAAAGGTTCAACTCAGACCCTGACACTACCTTCTGAATGATAGACTTGCCATTGTACTCCTGCAGAAAAATGAGCCACACCTTCAGGTCTTCCCTGATCAAACTGGTCACTCGAATGTGATGGTAAGGCTCTGTCGCCCCAGCAGTCGCCAGAGACAACCGCCTGCAAAAAACCCGACCGACAGGGATGATTCTGCACGCAAAATTCAGTTTACCTACAATGGACTGCATCTCACGCAACGTCAGCTTATTACGACCCACAGCCATCTGTAAGACTTGGACTAAATCAACTACTTTATCCCTAGGTAGGCTACACTCCATTGAATCCGAATCAATCTGGATCCCTAAGAAGCACAGGACCGACGTCGGGCCTTCTGACTTCTCAGAAGCTATTGGGATACCAAAATCCCTCGCAACATGCATAAAGGTTGACAACAGCCGGCCGCATATCTCGGACTGAGGAGGGCCAACGAATAGGAAATCGTCCAAGTAATGGACAATCGATTTCAAGCCTGATAAACGCTTAACCACCCATTCAATAAAGCAACTAAACGACTCAAAATAGGAGCAGGAAATAGAGCATCCCATTGGTAAGCAAAGGTCAACAAAAAAGGCATCATCAAAGGTGCAACCCAACAAGTGATGACACTTAGGATGGACAGGTAACAAACGGAAAGCTGACTCTACGTCCAGCTTTGCTAAACACGCCCCCTTGCCGGCATTCCGGACCAAACAAACCGCTGAGTCAAAAGAAGCATAGGAGACCGCTGACAATTCAGGGCCGATGCCATCATTCACGGATGATCCTTTCGGGTAGGACAAGTGGTGAATCATCCGGAACTGGCCCTGACCTTTTTTGGGCACAACCCCTAAAGGAGAAATCCGCAAATCAGACATGGGCAAATCAGTAAAAGGACCCGCCATGCGGCCCAAAGCCACCTCCTTAGCCAATTTATCCCGAATAATTTCCGGGTGAGCCCTGGCTGATTTCAAGTTACCCAAGAAACGTTGGCCCTCCCCCGGCAAAAAAGGTATCCAAAAACCCGAGCTGAAACCAGTAAGCAACAGCTCGGCCGCACCTGCCTTGCCCCGAACCTTAGCGTATTGCCTTAGCCAAGGCACCATCTTTTCTATGTTCACTGGTGTCTTGGCCCTGTATAGACATTTCACCTGGGCGTGCGCCCGCCCGCCCTCTCTTAAAACATTTGGTGTAGGAGTGCACTCCACCACACCCTGAACACTCATGTTTGTATTTACATGAGAGACCAAATCGGCATTGACTCTCGTTATATTGGAAGCACAACCCCTTCCTACCGGAGACAGCGGTATTGGCACCAGCGCCGCCGGCAATGGCGGCCCCCCCAACTCGAAAGGACTGCCCCGACCGTAAGGGGGTCATGATCTCAAGCCAGATACCCATATCTCTATCATCCCAACGCATGGCGGGCCGCACGGCAAGCCGCTGACGAAACTGTTCATCATACCGCCACCATGCTAACCCGCCATACGTACGGTATGCCGAGGAAATCTCATCGTAATAACAAAAGAGAGCCGATCCCTGCTCCGGGAACCTCTCCGTAATGACACTGGCCAAAATACAAAACGACCTGGACCAATTACTCAATGTTTTTGGCAACCTCCGATATCTCTTTTTTCTCTCATCCTCCTCTTTTTTACCCAAATCCCCTTTTGGGTCATCCTTAAAGTCTACAAACTGATCAACCGGGAGCAGGGAAAAGATTTCCAAGAACTCCCACTTCCAGATCTTTTCCTTAACTTCTGATTGCAAGTGTAACCCCAAAGGGCCAATAGAACAAAGGCAAGGACGCTGAAAAGCCTCCTCAGAGACCCTGAGTCCACCCACTACACTAACCGACCCAACGGCAGGAGTACCACCCGACGAGCCCGCCGTCAACAAAACTCTTGGCTGCGACTCTACCTCCCCCGAGGCCGGAGAGGCCCAAGCTCCCCCGGCTCCTTGACCACCCGAACGAATATCATTCTTCTCCACACTCGCAATCAAGTCTTTCAAACCTTGCAATAAAGTTTGCTGTTTATCCATACCCCCCGCCCGGCCCAATGGGCGTCCCCACACCCTGCACCTCACCTGCTTCGCAAGGCGCTGTCACAGGTCCTGAAGCAGAAGCCGTAGATACCACTGGAGTCGACCCCCCTTGGCCTGGCCGTAACGACGGCGATCGTCTCTGCCAACCGAACGCCTCCTTCTTAAAGGCGACCTCCTCTTGGTATCGGGCATGCCGCCTCCATTCTCTGCTCCTGCCTCGAGGTGATCTGTCCAAGCCAGCCCATGTAGGCGATGAACGTGCCTCTGCGTCCTTTCTTCTTCTAGGCAGCGGCGAACGAGACCTACCCCGCCTGTAACCAGCATCCCGTGATGGAGCCGCTGCCCGGCTGTTCCCATCCTCCTGAAACAACAGATTAGATGCTAGCACCACCTGCCTTCTGCAGCCTAGCCCACCTGCCGGCGTCTGCCGGCCAGTAGCGGCCGAAACACCCAGCTGCCCCCCATGCCTGGTCAAATGCGGTGATAAACAACGTAACAGCTGCGCCAAAGTATCCAACTCTCCTACCTGGCCAGCTGCCGTAACTCCAGATGATGGGCCCTCGCCCAGATCCTCCTCCTCAAAGTCGCTTAAAACGTCCTCCAAGTTGATGGAGTCGCCGTCGTGCTCCCTGATACTGCCGCGACGGGTCAGCCCATCTTCAGCCACCAACGGACCACTATTAGCAATCACAGGCTCCACTACTAAGAAAAAGAAATTATTAGCACAAAAAACACAACAAACACCCCCCCACCCACAACAACAGGAAGGGAAAATGGGAGAAGGAGAGAGAGGAGGGGGGGGAGTGAGGGGGGGGGGAAGGGGAAGGGAAAAACCAAATAAAATTGACTCATTTATTTATTTATTTTCTTTTAATATCTTCTTTACTTTTTTTTTTTTTTTTTTATTTATAAACCCTATTTTTTTTTTTTTTTAAATGACTTAGGTCAAGTGAAATTAGGAGGCCAGGGAATATACATAAGACACAACAAACAGTCTAAAAAGGAAACCTAAATGATATGAAATAGACATCATAAAATAAAACTGAGCCTACAGAGGAAAAAGGGGGGGGGGAGGGCAAATATAATTAAACATATAAAACAACATGTAACCAAAGACAAACCATATAACCCCCATAAAATTTTTAAAAGAGGTGAAAAACGAACCAAGGGAAAAACAGCAACCTAAAAGACAAGGAAAGAAATATTACACAAATGAATTAAAACTATACATTCCTAATACAGCAGCGACACCTGCTGGACAAAGAAAAAATTACAGCAAACACAAAAAACAAAATAAACTGCATAACACTTTTTTTTTTTTTTTTTTAATATTAAAATTGAAACGAAACAAACAGGAAAAAAGGCAATAGAACAAAGGAAGTGTTGAACATTAAGGAGAGAGATTAATGAAACAAAGAAAAGGCTCATAACAAATAAATATAGCCCCTAAGACAAAACCAAACATACACTAAACATATTTTAAATAAGAGACCAATACACAAAGAAGCATATAAAAATACACCCCCCATCCAAACTCACACAAAAGCTGAACCCCCCCACCTCAAGAAAAGCGCGCGCAAACGCCACAGGACTCCCCTCAACAAAATGGCTACCGCCACACGCCCTGTCCCAGGACCAAACTAATTACCCCTCATGAGGACTACCCCGGCTAACAAGGAGCCTTACCCTGACCCTGAACGGCCGATGCCGCCAAAAGTATGAGTACCAGACCCTCCTGGCTGCACAGCATTCACCTGGCCGCCATCCGCCATCAGCGATGACGTCACGGGTTCCTGTCCTTGCCGCACCGACTTTCTCCATCATCTCACCACCAACCACACGGCCTGTATCCAGGCCCGACTTCGATACTGCCTTCCTTGGCCGGCCAGTTGCCCTTCGAGGACCCCCACCCTGGGCCCCACGGGACCGCCGAGCTGTTACTTCCGGGCTCAGCCGAACCGGGGCCTTGGACCTCCTCACACCGGCCTCTCCTTCTGCCCAGCACCAGTGCCCGCTACTGAAGGGCACCAGCCTCTTTAAGTTGGTCCAGCAACCAACCCGACCACGCTCTTTTGAAAGAGCCGCCGCCGCCGCCAAAAGCTCCGTCAGGTTCTCCATACCGGTACAGTGCTAGCTGCTCCTGCTCCTAACAGGTCCGGAAGTAAGATGAACCTGACTTCCTGCCTCACCAAAGCTTACCCTACCAAAGCTCCACCCCCCAAAACTACCAACTACCTATCCCTGCTTCTGGCCTGCCATGGGGTCAAAAGCCCCTCCTTCCTATTCATTACATCCGGGGCTGCCTATCTTCAATCACCATAGGCACTGCTACTTACCCTGTTACTTATTGTTCAACATTTTTCTCAGTTTCAAAACAAACAGCTCTCTTCTTTCAAGTGGTGCCTCATTGAGCAGGTTCTCAAACCAAAAAGAGGCGGAGATAGAGATTGCCTACTTGGCAAAAGAGAAATGTTTTGGGTGTTTAAATTGAAAACTAGAGAGACTCAATTCCGAGTATGATTTAGTGAATTATTGGGAATAATGCTAAGTTTTCACCATAGCATATATGACATTTTTTATTTTATTGCTACCCAACTAAGTTCCTCTAGACATTGTTGTTCCAAAGACTGCTTATTGTAATGCTCTCTCTATTGCTTATGATGTTTATCATGGATGTCAACTATAACCGGTTGTTTATGTATAATAACATTATTCAGATTGCACCTCTGGATTATCTATCTATAAGTAGATACATCAGATTTGTAACACATATGAAATATATAACAATTTAACAATTGACACAGTCCGCCCGCTACCATACGTACATGACGTTTAAGATTATTTACATATATACATGTATAGCTATAAAGCGAAAATGTCATAACTATGTATATATTATTGTTGTTTTTTCTTGGAATCAAGTTCGTGTTCCTTTAACATGTTTTAGCCAATCATGTTAGGTTGTGTATTTTAAAAGGCATCAGTTATGGCCAGTGAGTTTTGCTATGATTACGGCTTTTGACCCGAAATACGTAAGCCCCTTCTGGCTACATTGATTCCTGACTGATGATGTGGATGGATTTTCCCAACTGTTTTAAATACGTTGGAAATAAAATTGGAACATTTACCTGCTATGGGCTATTTTCTCTTTTGTGTCATTTACCTGTAACCAGTTTACTGCAGGAGTGGCTTGTAAGCAGAGGATATCCGAGGTCTGTTGTATGGCATCACCATTTGGATCGCATGGTTTACCGCGTTTAGAAGCAGAGCAGTGGAGAGACCCGGTGTCCGAGTAAGAGATGCAGCTAAGGGAATAAGGTCCTACAGAAAAAGAAAGTCTCCTTGGCTTTGATGGAAGGTCCCTGCATTCCATGGTATATCCAGTTTGGTAGCACAAGCTTGACATCTCCGGTTGTGAGTACATGCATTTGCAAAATATATCCTATGTGCCTTAACCGTGCATTATTATTGTGCAGAGTGACCAGCCTATTATTCGCTCACCTTCTTTGAACTTTTATATGTATTTACAGTCATATATATAAACACATAAATAAATATGTACACACATATAGACATATATATGCATATATACAGACATGCACGAGCATGCAAAAACTTAAGGCCTAGATTTGGAGTTTGGCGGTAGCCGTGAAAACCAGCGTTAGAGGCTCCTAACGCTGGTTTTAGGCTACCTCCGGTATTTGGAGTCATTAAAAAAAGGGTCTAACGCTCACTTTTCAGCCGCAAATTTTCCATACCGCAGATCCCCTTACGTCAATTGCGTATCCTATCTTTTCATGGGATTTTTCTAACTCCGGTATTTAGAGTCGTGTCTGAAGTGAGCGTTAGACATCTAACGACAAAACTCCAGCCGCAGAAAAAAGTCAGTAGTTAAGAGCTTTCTGGGCTAACGCCGGTTCATAAAGCTCTTAACTACTGTACTCTAAAGTACACTAACACCCATAAACTACCTATGTACCCCTAAACCGAGGTCCCCCCACATCGCCGCCACTCGATTAAATTTTTTTAACCCCTAATCTGCCGACCGCCACCTACGTTATACTTATGTACCCCTAATCTGTTGCGCCTAACACCGCCGACCCCTATATTATATTTATTAACCCCTAATCTGCCCCCACAACGTCGCGCCGCCAGCTACCTACACTTATTAACCCCTAATCTGCCGTCCGCCACGCCGCCGCCAGCTACATTATAGCTATGTACCCCTAATCTGCTGCCCTAACATCGCCGACCCCTATATTATATTTATTAACCCCTAATCTGCCCCCCACAACGTCGCCTCCACCTACCTACAATAATTAACCCCTAATCTGCCTACCGCAAAGAGCCGCCACCTACATTATAGCTATGTACCCCTAATCTGCTGCCCCTAACACCGCTGAACCCTATATTATATTTATTAACCCCTAACCTGCCCTCCCTATCATCGCCGACACCTAACTTCAATTATTAACCCCTAATCTGCCGACCGAATCTCGCCGCTATTCTAATAAATGTATTAACCCCTAAAGCTAAGTCTAAACCCTAACACTAACACCCCCTAAGTTAAATATAATTTAAATCTAACGAAATTAATTAACCCTTATTAAATAAATTATTCCTATTTAAAGCTAAATACTTACCTGTAAAATAAATCCTAATATAGCTACAATATAAATTATATTTATATTATAGCTATTTTAGGATTTATATTTATTTTACAGGTAACTTTGTATTTATTTTAACCAGGTACAATAGCTATTAAATAGTTAAGAACTATTTAATAGCTAAAATAGTTAAAATAATTACAAAATTACCTGTAAAATAAATCCTAACCTAAGTTACAATTAAACCTAACACTACACTATCAATAAATTAATTAAATAAAATACCTACAATTACCTACAATTAAACCTAACACTACACTATCAATAAATTAATTAAATAAAATACCTACAATTAAACCTAACACTACACTATCAATAAATAAATTAAATACAATATCTACAAATAACTACAATGAAATAAACTAACTAAAGTACAAAAAATAAAAAAGAACTAAGTTACAAAAAATAAATTTTTTTTAACAAACATAAGAAAAATATTACAACAATTTTAAACTAATTACACCTACTCTAAGCCCCCTAATAAAATAACAAAGACCCCCAAAATAAAAAAATGCCCTACCCTATTCTAAATTACTAAAGTTCAAAGCTCTTTTACCTTACCAGCCCTGAACAGGGCCCTATGCGGGGCATGCCCCAAGAAGTTCAGCTCTTTTGCCTGTAAAAAAAACCATACAATACCCCCCCCCCCCCTGATTGGATCAGCCAATCGGATTGAACTTGATTCTGATTGGCTGATTCCATCAGCCAATCAGAATATTCCTACCTTAATTCCGATTGGCTGATAGAATCCTATCAGCCAATCGGAATTCGAGGGACGCCATCTTGGATGACATCATTTAAAGGAACCGTCATTCGTCGTTCAGTCAGTCCGTCGGCCAGGATGGATGGTTCCGCGTCGGAGGTCTTCAGGATGCTGCCGCTCCGCTCCGGATGGATGACGATAGAAGATCCCGCTTGGATGAAGACTTCAATCGGATGGAAGACCTCTTCTGCCCCGCTTGGATGAAGACTTCTACCGGATGGAGGACCTCTTCTTGCTTCGCTTGGATGAAGAATTTGGCTCGGCTGGGTGAAGACGACTCAAGGTAGGGAGATCTTCAGGGGCTTAGTGTTAGGTTTATTTAAGGGGGGTTTGGGTTAGATTAGGGGTATGTGGGTGGTGGGTTGTAATGTTGGGGGGGGGTATTGTATGTGTTTTTTTAAAGGCAAAAGAGCTGAACTTCTTGGGGCATGCCCCGCAAAGGGCCCTGTTCAGGGCTGGGTAAGGTAAAAGAGCTTTGAACTTTAGTAATTTAGAATAGGGTAGGGCATTTTTTTATTTGGGGGGCTTTGTTATTTTATTAGGGGGCTTAGAGTAGGTGTAATTAGTTTAAAATTGTTGTAATATATTTCTAATGTTTGTAAATATTTTTTTATTTTTTGTAACTTAGTTCTTTTTTATTTTTTGTACTTTAGTTAGTTTATTTCATTGTATTTATTTGTAGGAATTGTATTTAATTAATTTATTGATAGTGTAGTGTTAGGTTTAATTGTAACTTAGGTTAGGATTTATTTTACAGGTAAATTTGTAATTATTTTAACTATTTTAGCTATTAAATAGTTCTTAACTATTTAAATAGCTATTGTACCTGGTTAAAATAAATACAAAGTTACCTGTAAAATAAATATTAATCCTAAAATAGCTATAATATAAATATAATTTATATTGTAGCTATATTAGGATTTATTTTACAGGTAAGTATTTAGATTTAAATAGGAATAATTTATTTAATAAGAGTTAATTAATTTCGTTAGATTAAAATTATATTTAATTTAGGGGGGTGTTAGTGTTAGGGTTAGACTTAGCTTTAGGGGTTAATACATTTATTAGAATAGCGGTGAGCTCCAGTCGGCAGATTAGGGGTTAATAATTGAAGTTAGGTGTCGGCGATGTTAGGGAGGGCAGATTAGGGGTTATTACTATTTATGATAGGGTTAGTGAGGCGGATTAGGGGTTAATAACTTTATAATAATAGCGGTGCGGTCCGGTCGGCAGATTAGAGGTTAATAAGTGTAGGCAGGTGGAGGCGACGTTGTGGGGGGCAGATTAGGGGTTAATAAATATAATATAGGGGTCGGCGATGTTAGGGCAGCAGATTAGGGGTACATAGGGATAATGTAAGTAGCGGCGGTTTACGGAGCGGCAGATTAGGGGTTAATAATAATATGCAGGGGTCAGCGATAGGTTAATAAGTGTAAGGTTAGGGGTGTTTAGACTCGGGGTACATGTTAGGGTGTTGGGTGCAGACGTAGGAAGTGTTTCCCCATAGCAAACAATGGGGCTGCGTTAGGAGCTGAACGCGGCTTTTTTGCAGGTGTTAGGTTTTTTTTCAGCTCAAACAGCCCCATTGTTTCCTATGGGGGAATCGTGCACGAGCACGTTTTTGAGGCTGGCCGCGTCCGTAAGCAACTCTGGTATCGAGAGTTGCATTTGCGTTAAATATGCTCTACGCTCCTTTTTTGGAGCCTAACGCTGACATTATATGGACTCTCAATACCAGAGTTATTTTAAAGGTGCGGCCAGAAAAAAGCCGGCGTTAGCTACGCGGGTCGTTACCGACAAAACTCTAAATCTAGCCGTAGGTTAGGTTTTTCGTGCTATTTGGGTTAAAGTGATGGTAAATCCTAGTGTTTGTGAAATGCTAGGATTTGTTAAAGCAAAGGTTCCATGACAATAATGGGGTAAATAACACCCCCCCTCTAGTCCCTCCTAAAGTTAAAGATACCTAGAGCAGGGCAGTGCCTAGTGCTAAAGTTATGAATAAATATAGGTAGAGAAAGGAAGAAGCACTGTTGTGGCACACTTAAAAAACTATTACAGGGTGATGTGAGATCAATATTGAGGTATAGAGAGATGGGGGGGTGACAAATCTATTGATTAAAACTTAAGTTTTATTTATATAAATATAAAAATGGTGAATACACAAACATTAAAAAACACATGTCGGTATGACTGCTCCCTGTGTGTGTTTAGGTCAAAATATTATTTATAAACAAACTGATTTATCACAATGAAGCATTAAACATACATAGGATAGCAGAATCCAATATAAGTAGCATATAAGACAAAAAGTCTCTATTTAGTTAGCAGCCGTAACAACTGACATATTCCCATTAAGTAGCTACTAAAAGATCTCCACTAAGTGTCTTTAACCCTCTTAGGTTAAATGCTAAATCCCAGAACTGCATACTTTTACTGCGGTTATAAAGTAATAATTGTTTTGTAACACAACATGGAGCAGTGCGAACGCCTGACACGCGTTTCGCAATTGCTTTTTCAAAGGCATCGTCTGCCCCCGGTCTCAGCTTTTTTATGTGGCAGACAGCCAATAGGAATTACAGTTAGCGATCATCTACTTAGGGACGCCCTAGAAGGAAAAAAGGTAGCGCTCTATTGGGTAGCATAGAGAGGGAATTGGCACCAATGAGGATACAGCCCTTTAGACACACCTCAGTCCTTAGTCAAATAGGACTCATATTGGAATGACAGGTTGTCTTGTTGTATGCCACATCACTGTTTTACCCCTTTCAGTGATAGGATTTTTACATGTACTATACTTATTTACATATCATAAGTACCTAGGCTGTACTTGGAGTATTTAGGGATGTCTATATTTCTTTCATGTAATTGGGCAAGAGTCCATGAGCTAGTGACGTATGGGATATACAATCCTACCAGGAGGGGCAAAGTTTTCCCAAACCTCAAAATGCCTATAAATACACCCCTCACCACACCCACAATACAGTTTTACAAACTTTGCCTCCTATGGGGTGGTGAAGCAAGTTTGTGCTAAGATTTCTACGTTGACATTAGCTTCTCAGCATTTTGAAGCCCGATTCCTCTCAGAGTACAGCGAATGTCAGAGGGATGTGAAGGGAGTATTACCTATTGAATGCAATGATTTCCCTAAAGGGGGTCTATTTCATGGTTGTCTGTTATCGGTCGTAGAGATTCATCTCCTACCTCCCTTTTCAGATCGACGATATACTCTCAAATTTACCATTACCTCTACTAATAACTGTTTCAGTACTGGTTTGGCTATCTGCTATAGGTGGATAGGTGTCTTTTTGGTAAGTATGTTTTTTATTACTTAAGACAACCCCAGCTATGGTCTGGCACTTTATGCATTTATATAAAGTTCTAAATATATGTATTGTACTTATATTTGCCATGAGTCAGGTTCATGGTATTTCCTTGTGCAGACTGTCAGTTTCATATTGGGAAATAAAACATATTAAGAAATATTTTTTTCTTACCTGGGGTTTAGTCTTTTTCAAATTGACTACTTTTTACTCTTTCAAATTGCGGGCAGCTTTAGGCCTGCGGGTGTGCCAAATGCTAGACTTTATTGCGTCATTCTTGGCACGAGAATTTTTTTTGGCGCAAAAAGTACGTCCGTTGACGCAAGTTAGTCACTTCCAGCATCGTAGTTGATGCTGAAGTCTTACACACGGTTGCGTTGTTAATGACGCAAGTGTGTCATTTTCCGGATATTGTTGGCGCCTAAAAAAATTGTTCTCTTACGTTGTGCGTCAAACTTGGCACCATATTTTTCATTAGTTTTATACCCCATTGCTGTTTGCCTCTCGCCTTTCTCTATGTCAGAGGGATATGCTGTTTGGATTTTTTCGCCATTCCTGAAACTGTCATATATGGAGATTGATAATTTGCTTTATATGTTGTTTTTTCTTTTAAATTTTCAAGATGTCTCAATCTGATCCTGCCTCAGAAGTATCTGTTGGAATGTTGCTGCCTGACATCGGTTCTACCAAAGCTAAGTGCATTGTTGTAAGATTGTGGAAATTATATCTCCAAATGCCCATTTGTAATAGTTGTCATGATAAACTTTACATGCAGAGAATGTGTCCATCAGTAATAGTACATTGCCAGTTGCAGTTCCTTCTACTTCTAACGTACATGATATATCTATGGATTTTAAAGAATTTTTTTACTGATTCTATTCAGAAGGCTTTGTCGGCATTTCCGCCTTCTAATAAACGTAAATGGTCTTTTAAAACTTCTCATAAAGTTGATGAAATTTCAAATGACCGGCAATATAATGATTTATCCTCCTCTGATGAGGATCTATCTGATTCAGAAGATCCTTCCTTAGATATTGACACTGACAAATCTACTTATTTGTTTAAAATAGAGTATATTCGTTCTTTGTTAAAAGAAGTGTTAATTACTTTAGATATTGAGGAAGCTAGTCCTCTTGACATTAAGACAAGTAAGCATTTAAATGCTGTTTTTAAATCTCCTGTGGTTACTCCAGAGGTTTTTCCTATTCCTGATGCTATTTCTGATATGATTTCTAAGGAATGGAATAAGCCAGGTACTCCTTTTATTCCTTCTTCAAGGTTTAAAAAATTGTATCCTTTACCAGCAATTTCTATAGAGAAAGATCCCCAAAGTTGATGGGGCTATTTCTACTCTTGCTAAACGTACCACTATTCCTGATGGAAGACAGTACTTTTTTTTTAAAGATCCTTTAGATAGGAAACTTGAATCCTATCTAAGGAAAGCCTATTTATATTCAGGTCATCTTCTCAGGCCTGCAATTCTTTGGCTGATATTGCAGCTGCATCAACTTTTTGGTTGGAGAATTTAGCGCAACAAAATTGGATACCGACTTTTCTAGCATTGTTCGTTTGCTGCAATATGCTAATTATTTTATTGTGATGCCATTTTTTATATTATCAAAATTTATTTAGATCTATTTAGCTAGAAGAGCTTTGTGGCTTATATCTTGGAATGCTGATATGACATCTAAGTCCAGATTATTATCTCTTTCTTTACAAGGTAATAATTTATTTGGTTCTCAGTTGGATTCTATTATTTCAACTGGTATTGGAGGACAGGGGATTTTTCTGCCTCAGGATAAAAAACCTAAGGGGCAAATCTAAGGCTTCTAACCATTTTCGTTCCTTTGGTCAAAAATAAGGAACAAAAATCAAATCCTTCCCCCAAGAATCTGTTTCCAATTGGAAGCCTTCCTGAAAGTTGGAATAAATCCAAGCGCTTTTAAATACCAAAGTCAGCCCTAAAGTCCGCATGAAGATGCGGCCCTCGTTCCAGCTCAGCTGGTAGGGGGCAGATTAAGGTTTTTCTAAGGATTTTTGGATAAATTCTGTCCAAAATCAATGGATTCAGAGCATTGGTCTCTCAAGGGTATCGAATAGGATTTAGGAGTAAGACCTCCTGTGAGAAATTTTTCTCTCACGTATCCCAGCAAATCCAGTAAAAGCTCAGGCTTTCCTGAAGTATGTTTCAGTACCTGAGTCTTCAGGGGGTAATCATGCCGGTTCCTTTTCAGAACAGGGTCTGGGGTTTTATTCAAATCTATTCATTGTCCCAAAGAAGGAAAATTCATTCAGACCAGTTCTGGAATCTGAAAATTTTGAATCGCTATGTAAGAGTACCAACTTTTCAAGATGGTGACTATAAGGACTATGTGCCTTTTGTTCAGCCAAGGACATCATATGTCTACCAAGATAGACTTGCAGGATGCATACCTTCTATATTCTGATTCATCCAGAACATTATCAGTTCCTGAGATTCTCTTTTCTAGACAAGCATTACCAATTATGTTGCTCTTTCCATTTGGCCTAGCAAACAGCTCCAAGAATCTTTTCAAAGGTTCTAGGGTGCCCTACTCCTCTGTAATCAGAGAGCGGGGTATTGCGGTATTTCTCTTATTTGGATGATATCTTGGCACTAGCTCAGTTCTTTACGTTCTGCAGAATCTTCACACAAATCAACTAGTGTTGTTTCTTTAAAAACATGGTTGGAGGATCAATTTACTAAAACGTTTCTTGATTCCTCAGACAAGGGTCACCTTTTAGGTTTCCAGCTAGATTCAGTGTCCATGACTCTGTCTCTAACAGACAAGAGACGTTTAAAATTTGGTTGCAGCTGTCGGCACCTGTCGGCACCTTCAGTCTCAGTCATTTCCTTCAGTGGCTATGTGCATGGACGTTTTAGGCCTCATGACTACAGCATCGGACGCGATTCCTTTTGCTCGTTTTCACATGGAGACCTCTCCAGCTTTGTATGCTGAGTCAAGTGGTGCAGGGATTATACAAAGATATCACAGTTAATATCCTTAAATCCCTATGTTCGACACTCTCTGATGTGGTGGTTAAATCACCAGCGTTTAGTTCAAGGGGCTTCCTTGTTCGGCCTACCTGGACTGTGATCACTACAGACGCAAGTCTTTCAGGTTGGGGAGCTGTTGGGGATCTCTGACAGCACAAGGGGTTTGGAAATCTCAAGAGGCGAGATTACCAATCAATATTTTAGAACTCTGTGCTAATTCTCAGAGCTCTTCAGTTTTGGCCTCTGTTGAAGAGAGAACCGTTCATTTGCTTTCAGACTGACAATATCACAACTGTGGCATATGTCAATCATCAGGGTGGGACTCACAGTCCCCAAGCAATGAAAGAAGTATCTTGGATTACTTGCTTGGGCAGAATCCAGCTCCTGTCTAATCTCTGCGGTGCATATCCCAGGTGTAGACAATTGGAGGCGGATTTTCTCAGCCGTCAGACTTTACATCCAGATGTATTTTCTCAGATTGTTCAGATTTGGGGTCTTCCAGAGATAGATCTCATGGCCTCTCATCTAAACAAGAAACTTCCCAGATACCTGTTCAGGTCCAGGGATGTTCAGGCGGAAGCAGTGGATGTGCTGACACTCCTTGGGTGTTATCATCCTGCTTACATTTTTCCGCCTCTAGTTCTTCTTCCAAGAGTGATATCCAAAATCATCATGGAACAATCATTTGTGTTGCTGGTGGCTCCAGCATGGCCACACAGGTTTTGGTATGCAGATCTTGTTCGGCATGTCCAGTTGCCAACCTTGGCCACTTCTGGTTAAGGCCGGACCTTCTGTCTCAAGGTCCGTTTTTCCATCAGGATCTCAAATCATTAATTTTGAAGGTATGGAAATTGAACGCTTAGTACTAAGTCATAGAGGTTTCTCTGACTCAGTGATTAACACTATGTTACAAGCTCGTAAATCTGTCTCTAGAAAGATTTATTATCGAGTTTGGAAGACCTACATTTCCTGGTGTTTGTTCTCATAAATTCTCTTGGCATTCTTTTATAATTCCTAGAATTCTACAGTTCTCTTAGGATGGTTTGGATAAAGGTTTGTCTGCAAGTTTCCTTGAAGGGACAAATCTCTGCCCTTTCTGTTTTCTCCTTGGAGTCTTAATTTGGTTTTGAAGGCGTTACAGGCTCCTCCTTTTGAGCCTATGCATTCTTTGGACATTAAACTTCTTTCTTGGAAAGTGTTTGTTCCTTTTGGCCATCTCTTCTGCTAGAAGAGTTTCTGAGCTATCTGCTCTTTCTTGTGAATCTCCTTTTCTGATTTTTCATCAGGATAAGGAGGTTTTGCGGACTTCATTTAAATTTTTGCCTAAAATTGTGAATTCTAACAACATTAGTAGAGAAATTGTTTTCCCTTCCTTGTGTCCTAATCCAAGAAATCTTTGGAAAGATCCTTACATTCTTTGGATGTGGTAAGAGATTTGAAATATTATGTTGAAGCTACTAAAAATTTCAAGAAGACTTCTAGTCTATTTGTTATATGTTCTGGTCCTAGGAAAGGTCAGAAGGCCTCTGCTATTTCCTTGGCTTCTTGGTTAAAGCTTTTGATTCATCAAGCTTATTTGGAGTCGGGTCAGGCCCCGCCTCAGAAAATTACAGCTCATTATAATAATAATAATAACTAGTATTTATATAGCGCCTTTCTCCCAGTGGGACTCAAAAACGCTTTTTCAACGCTCGCTCTCGGATATTAACCAAATCGGCAGGCTGAATAGTATTAGTTGTTATTATTACCCAATTTAATGGTAGTCATTTTATCGACCTCGAAGGATGAAGGGCTGAGTCGGCCCTGCCGGGATTTGAACCTGTGACCTTGGATCTTTCAAACAGGCTTTATTGTAGTCAGGGTATGTACCAACTGAGCTACCTACTAGATCAGTCTCCACTTTGTGGGCTTTTAAGAATGAAGCTTCAGTTGATCAGATTTGCAAAGCAGCAACGTGGTCTTCTTTGCATACATTTACTAAATTCTACCATTTTGATGTATTTGCTTCTTCAGAAGCAGTTTTTGGTTGAAAAGTTCTTCAGGCAGCTGTTTCAGTTTGATTCTTCTGCGAGAAATGGCTGTTGTTTATTTTTATCCCTCCCTCTCTAGTGACTCTTGAGTTGAGTTCCACATCTTGGGTATTGATATCCCATACATCACTAGCTCATGGACTCTTGCTATTACATGAAAGAAAACATAATTTATGTAAGAATTTACCTGATAATTAATTTTCTTTCATATTGCAGGAGTCCATGAGGCCCCACCCTTTTTATGGTGGTTATGATTTTCTTGTATAAAGCACAATTATTTCCAGATCCCTTTGTTGATGCTTTTTACTCCTTTCTTTATCACCCCCACTTCTTGGCTATTTGTTAAACTGAATTGTGGGTGTGGTGAGGGGTGTGTATTTATAGGCATTTGAGGTTTGGGAAACTTTGGCCCCTCCCGATAGGATTGTATATCCATACGTCCACTAGCTCATGGACTCTTGCCAATATGAAAGAAATGAATTTATCAGGTAAATTCTTACATAAATTATGTTATTCTTACACCTATACATGCAAAGTCCTACTGGTCACGTTTGTCCACGTTCATTGCCTGTTTGATTCTTTAACATTAATATACATATGCACAGGCATTAGCTTTGGGAGTGACCCAGTATCTAGTTTTAGGATATCATGATTATTAAAAGGTTAATTGTCTCAGTATATACACTCGCCTTATAAGATACTTATATCTGATACTTATATCAGATTTGCAAAGCAGCAACGTGGTCTTCTTTGCATACATTTACTAAATTCTACCATTTTGATGTATTTGCTTCTTCAGAAGCAGTTTTTGGTAGAAAAGTTCTTCAGGCAGCTGTTTCAGTTTGATTCTTCTGCGAGAAATGGCTGTTGTTTATTTTTTATCCCTCCCTCTCTAGTGACTCTTGAGTGAGTTCCACATCTTGGGTATTGATATCCCATACATCACTAGCTCATGGACCTCTTGCTAATTACATGAAAGAAAACATACAGGTGGCCCTCGTTTTACAACGGTTCAATTTACACCGTTTCAGAATAACAACCTTTTTTCCAGTCATGTGACTGCTATTGAGAAGCAGTAGCATTTATTAAAATAGCCAGTAGGTGGAGCTGTCCGTTTGTGTTGCAGCAAAGCTAAGCAAGCTGAAATTAATCAGTTTGACCAGACCTGGGCTATCGAGCAGATTTCAAAGGAACAAGATCTTCCTGTCTATAAATCAGTCCAGATTGGAATGCATAGAAAGAACTGTTTGCAGAAAAATGCAAGTGAAGTCTGTGGTGTGTGTGATTATTTTATTAGGTTTATAATGCTGTTTAACATTTAAAGTCTTCATTTCAAAGCTTTAAAAATAATGTATTAGGTGTTACTTATGACAATTTTGAGAGGAGCCTGGAACCTAACTCCCTCACTTCCCATTGACTTACATTATAAACTGGGTTTCAATATACAACGGTTTCGATTTACAAACCATTCCTTCTGGAACCTAACCCCGGCGTAAACTGAGGGCTACCTGTAATTTATGTAAGAATTTACCTGATAAATTCATTTCTTTCATATTGGCATGAGTCCATGAGGCCCACCCTTTTTATGGTGGTTATGATTTTTTTGTATAAAGCACAATTATTTCCAAATTCCTTTGTTGATGCTTTTTACTCCTTTCTTTATCACCCCACTACTTGGCTATTCGTTAAACTGAATTGTGGGTGTGGTGAGGGGTGTATTTATAGGCATTTTGAGGTTTGGGAAACTTTGCCCCTCCTGGTAGGATTGTATATGCCATACGTCACTAGCTCATGGACTCTTGCCAATATGAAAGAAATGAATTTATCAGGTAAATTCTTAATAAATTATGTTATTTGTACACCTATAAATGCTAAGTCCTACTGGTCACGTTTGTCCTGTATGGTTCTTTAACATTGATACACATATGCACAGGCATTAGCTTTGGGAGTGACCCAGTATCTAGTTTTAGGATATCATGATTATTAAAAGGTTAATTGTCTCAGCATATACACTCACCTTATAAGATACTTATATCCCTTGTGTCCTATGTGTTTGGACATACCTTGATATATTCATAGATCTTTCTTGTCTGTGTATTTTTCTTATATTAGCTCAGACACAAATCGTTGATAAAGAGATATTATAATAGTTGACCAATGGTCATTTTCAACATTAAGTTATTTGACTTTTTAGGGTTCCAAGATTGTCATTTGTCTTACAGAGTATATCTCTTACATGAGGTATGTTTCAGTTTCACATTATATCCTACTGGCTTGCACAGATGGAATTCCTAATATTATTACACATTGTCTGCTAGTTCGCACTTATCACAATAAACACAACGTTATACAAAATTCCAGTGTTAATCTCAGTTGCAAGCTACCTAATTGATGGAGTATCATATAGAGATAAAAGCATTCGCACTGCTCCATGTTGTGTTACAAAACAATTATTGCTTTATAACCGCTATAAAAGTATGCGGTTCCGGATTTAGCATTTAAACCTAAGAGGGTTAAAGACACTTAATGGATATCTTTTAGTAGCTACTTAATGGGAATATGTCAGTTGTTACGGCTGCTAACTAAATAGAGACTTTTTGTCGTATATGCTACTTATATTGGATTCTGCTATCCTATGTATGTTTAATGCTTCATTGTGATAAATCAGTTTGTTTATAATAATATTTTGACCTAAACACACACAGGGGGCAGTCATACCGACATGTGTTTTTTAATGTTTGTGTATTCACCATTTTTATATTTATAGAAGTAAAACGTAAGTTTTAATCAGTAGATTTGTCACCCCCCATCTCTCTATACCTCGATATTGATCTCACACCTCACCCTGTAATAGTTTTAAGTGTGCCACAACAGTGCTTCTTTCCTTTCTCTACCCAAATTTAAACGCTAGGGATTTACCATTGAACATTGGTAACAATAAATGGGACTTTCAGTCAAGAAGTATAAAATACTTCATGCTAAAAGCTCCTTTATTTGTTCCAAGCGATCGCGGGCCACTGAGCTCCTTAGGCAGCCCACAGCAGAACGCTATTTTTCAGGGTGAGGTGATGTTTCCACCTCTTAGCAAATAGCTGTGCGTTCCAGCTGGTGCCAAGCTGGATAGCCCACATGGCTATTGGCTAAGAGGTGGAAACGTCACCTCTCAGCAATATAGCGTTCTGCCGTGGGCTGCCTAAGGATCACAGCGCGAGGAACGCTACAAATACATAAAGGAGCTTTCAGCATGAAGTATTTTATTACTTCATGACTGAAAGTACCCTTTATTTGTTCCAATGGTAAATCCTAGCGTTTCACAAATGCTAGGATTTACTATAACTTTAACGCTAGCACAAAATACGTTTTTTTGGAACTTGTAATTCGAACCCAACCTGACAAACTCAAAAATAAAAAAATCTAGCAGAGTTTTTACAATATCAAAAAAAAAATAATACCGAACCACTTGTAATCTGGCCCAAATCGTTTTCTTTTTTTTTGAGCATTATACTGTAATCTATTTGTCTATCCTTAACACCAACCACCTGCATAGTGAGATGAACGTCTCCCAGGGTACATTCTGCTTTTCTAATTTCTTTGTGACCTCCCAGTACTAAAGAGATTTCTTAGACAATAATTCTAGACCAGAGAGCTTTAGATCATCAGGATATAAGACTCACGTTTACTGAAAAACGAATCGAGTTCCCTCAGCTCTTCACGTTACTGAATAAATATGTTTATCACACACTATCAGCATAATGACACCAGGTTGTTTATCACACACTATCAGCATAATGACACCAGGGTGTTTATCACACACTATCAGCATAATGACACCAGGGTGTTTATCACACACTATCAGCATAATGACACCAGGGTGTTTATCACACACTATCATCATAATGACACCAGAGTGTTTATCACACACTATCAGCATAATGACACCAGGGTGTATATCACACACTATCATCATAATGACACCAGGGTGTTTATCACACACTATCAGCATAATGACACCAAGGTTTTTATTACACACTATCAGCATAATGACACCAGAGTGTTTATCACACACTATCAGCATAATGACACCAGGGTGTTTATCACACACTATCAGCATAATGACACCAGGGTGTTTATCACACACTATCAGCATAATGACACCCAGGTTGTTTATCACACACTATCAGCATAATGACACCAGGGTGTTTATCACACACTATCAGCATAATGACACCAGGGTGTTTATCACACAGTATCATCATAATGACACCAGGTTGTTTATCACACACTATCAGCATAATGACACCAGGATGTTTATCACACACTATCAGCATAATGACACCAGGGTGTTTATCACACACTATCAGCATAATGACACCAGGGTGTTTATCACACACTATCATCATAATGGACACCAGGGTGTTTATTACACACTATCAGCATAATGACACCAGGTTGTTTATCACACCACTATCAGCATAATGACACCAGGGTGTTTATCACACACTATCAGCATAATGACACCAGGTTGTTTATCACACACTATCAGCATAATGACACCAGGGTGTTTATCACACACTATCAGCATAATGACACCAGGGTTGTTTATCACACAGTATCATCATAATGACACCAGGTTGTTTATCACACACTATCAGCATAATGACACCAGGATGTTTATCACACACTATCAGCATAATGACACCAGGGTGTTTATCAAACAACTATCAGCATAATGACACCAGGGTGTTTATCACACACTATCAGCATAATGCACACAGGTTGTTTATCACACACTATCAGCATAATGAACACCAGGGTGTTTATCACACACTATCAGCATAATGACACCAGGGTGTTTATCACACACTATCAGCATAATGACACCAGGGTGTTTATCACACACTATCAGCATAATGACACCAGGTTGTTTATCACACACTATCAGCATAATGACACCAGGGTGTTTATCACACACTATCAGCATAATGACACCAGGTTGTTTATCACACACTATCAGCATAATGACACCAGGGTGTTTATCACACACTATCAGCATAATGACACCAGGGTGTTTATCACACAGTATCATCATAATGACACCAGGGTGTTTATCACACACTATCAGCATAATGACACCAGGATGTTTATCACACACTATCAGCATAATGACACCAGGGTGTTTATCACACACTATCAGCATAATGACACCAGGGTGTTTATCACACACTATCAGCATAATGACACCAGGGTGTTTATCACACACTATCAGCATAATGACACCAGGGTGTTTATCATACACTATCAGCATAATGACACCAGGGTGTTTATCACACACTATCATCATAATGACACCAGGGTGTTTATCACACACTATCATCATAATGACACCAGGGTGTTTATCACACACTATCATCATAATGATACCAGGGTGTTTATCACACACTATCAGCATAATGACACTAGGATGTTTATCACACACTATCAGCATAATGACACCAGGATGTTTATCACACACTATCAGCATAATGACACCAGGGTGTTTATCACACACTATCAGCATACTGACACCAGGATGTTTATCACACACTATCAGCATAATGACACCAGGGTGTTTATCACACACTATCAGCATAATGACACCATGGTGTTTATCACACACTATCAGCATAATGACACCAGGGTGTTTATCACACACTATCAGCATAATGACACCAAGGTGTTTATCACACATTATCAGCATAATGACACCATAGTGTTTATCACACACTATCAGCATAATGACACCAGGGTGTTTATCACATACTATCAGCATAATGACACCAGGGTGTTTATCACACACTATCAGCATAATGACATAAGGGATAAACCTCCTATTACGTCCTACGTTCTAATAATAAAATAAAAACACAACACTAACTGCTTGGGGAAAAGACCGGTCACGGTCGCGTTTATTAAATAAACCAAATTTAATTCTGCCTAAATTAGCCAATACTTAGGCAGCAAATTTCAACCTCTGAATGAACTTGTAACAAGTTCATTCCAGTTGGTGGCGGCATCTTCTTCTAACTAGCTAACCCCTACTGATTGCCGGTCAAGGCCCCTCCGATGTCTGCAGCGTGGCACAGGGTTGCGCACGCTCATTGGTACAGCGAGAGAGATTCGTTACGAAGAGCTCTTCGGCCTGCAGCTCTTTAAAGGGAGAGGAACCCCTAAGCCGGCACTTAGTGGGCGACACCTCCCCCTGTGTTCGGGCCGTCACTCTGCTCTCTCTGTACCCGCTCCCAGGGCCTTGACCGACCGCCACGAGAGAACATCAACTCTCGCCGCCACCTTAACCAACATAGCCCTTAAATAACATCAACCATATAAAACTCAGAACAATTATACAAAATTTTTTTTTCTTTTTTTACATATATAACCACGGTCAGATACCAACCATAGCCTGAACTGCAACTAAATTAACTATTGAAATTGACAACTTCCAATTTAAATAACCAATGAGATGGCTTTCTTAATGTCAGCCAGAAAAATGTCCAACCCAGCGTCCGCCAGGTGAACCCCATCAGGTCGGTAAAGGGCCTTCTTGTCGGCCGTGATAGTGTCATGCCTGATGACAAAACCTCCTACGGCCGTGACCGCTCTTCCCACTTCCCTGTTTACTTTCTTGCGGACGTTATACGCTGCCTTCTGCGTGACGATGTGACGCCACCGCAGCCGTGCAACCACGTTAGACCATCCAATCCGCACGTCCTTGATCCACGTGCACACCCACTTTATGTCCGCAATCATAATCCGTATCAAATCCAACACTGGGATAGATCCCAGGTCGTTCCCCCCCAAATGCACCACAATCACTGAGGCTTTCCCCACCTCCTATGCGCATCCTGTAACAATGAGGGAAGTTCGCTCCAATTTAAACCCCTGCGGCCCGAGCCAGCGGATGTTAGCCCTGGAAGTCGCCACTCCTAGCTGCTGCCCGCCCCGGGGATTGATGTGCCCTGATAGCCGCCCAGTGGATAAAGGAATGCCCAATAATCCACACGCGCACTGGGGGTCCTTACTTTACCTAAAACAACATGGATGGGGACCATGAAATGCTGCCATATGACCACAGTAGGCCTCCCCTGCCTCCCCCCCCTCCCCGGCCGAGGAGGTGACAGAGAGGACCACCCAACCCCCGCCCCCAAGCACTAGTCTTTCAGAGGGCGGATGTAGCCCCTATAGCGCTCTGACTTCCACCGCCCCCAGTTTCTTAATGACCGCCTTAGATGACCCACTAGCCGCTGCGCTAGTCGCCGCCCCCCGATCCGAAACGAATGCGGGGCGATCTTAGAGGGATCTAATCCCGCTGCCGCCGCCACCTTGGCTAGCACTCTACGGAACTGGAATGCCGAAAGTGAGCTACCGTCCTCGTGGACGAGAAACTGATGCGCTCCCTCCGGGCGAATGCGGCAATACTCCGCCACGCTCCGCACCGGACAGCAGTCCTGGAATTCGTTTCTGGCTAAAGGTAACCAAGCCCCCCTTTCCCTCCTTGATCCGTCTTGGATCGTGGAATGAGCAGAAGGACACCGTCTTCGGAGGACCTCACATGCTCCATTTTAATACGCCCCCCTTCTGCCTTTGTAGAAGCGGAAACGACCTCCCCTATTCTGAGTGCCCCTGCGAACGCCAGCGCGAAAGCCGCCCGAAACAAACACACCTCGTAGGAAGAGCGGCATATGACCCCCAGCTTGCCTACCATCAACCGCAATCTATCAGACGTGATTGGTTCCCTCTGATCCTTGAGAGGTGGGGCCAGCCGACCCCCACCCCTTCAAGATCTGCCTTACTAAGAAAGCACTAGTGTAATCTGCCAAGCCCAAGGCTTTGTTGAAAAACGACACAGCCGCTAGCCTGCTGAGAGTTGACAACCTCGACACACCCTCTAGCTTCAGACACGCCAACCATTCTAAAACGTGTACCTGAGACGCCTGATGGACTGAGAAATCCTTCTGTTCACTGAAGCGCTCCCACGCCTTCCAGTGCGACATGTACGTCGCCCACGTCTTAGGAGCGAGTGACGCCCTGATTAGGGGGGAGAACGGTCTCCCAACCTCTGCCAGCTGCCAAAGAAAAGGAGGGCATGTTAGACCCCTCCGCCGCTGCCCCTCGGGGCCACCCTCCTGAACTGATCCCATTGAAATCTAGATAATGCATCAGCTATAACATTGCTAACCCCTGGCACGTGCCGAGCAGTGAAGCGAACATTAAGCTGCAAGCACCGCAAGACCAGGTGTCGCAGGTAGGTTACCACTACCGGCGAAGCTGCAGACAACCTGTTAATGGCGTACACCACGCTCATGTTGTCTGACCAGAATATTACCGACCGATTGGCCAGTCCTCCCCCCCACAGCTCGACTGCAACGACTATGGGGAAAAGTTCCAGCAGTGCTAAATTACGCGTGAGACCTGAGACAAACCAATTCTCTGGCCAAGCTTCCGCGCTCCCAATCCCCGTCCAGATATGCGCCATAGCCAAACCCCCAGCTGCATCCGTAAACAGGTGCAGGGATTGGTTAGAGATGGGCCCAGCCCTCCAAAGGCATACCCCGTTAAAATGGACCAGGAACTTCTCCCAAATTCTTAGGTCGTCCCTCATCTGGTCCGTCACCCGGCGTCTTTGCCTGAACCCCCATGGCCCCTTTCAATTGGGCCTCCAGCCTGCGATTGAAGACCCTCCCCATGGGAATGGCCCTGCCTGCGAAGTTAAGGAGGCCCAATAGCGATTGCAGCTCCTTGATGGAGATGTACTCCGCGCGGCACGCCGATTGAACCGCCTCCAGGAGGCGGTCGACTTTATCCTTCAGGAGCCTGCATAGGGATTCTACTGTGTCTATCTCTATGCCCAGGAATGTCAGGCAAGTGCATGGGCCCTGGGTTTTCTCCCCTGCAAGAGGGACCCAAAATCGGTCGTAACCTCCTGCATTACCCTCATCAACCTGGCGCACTCGCCGCTACCGGCCCCCCCCTACCAGCAAGAAATCATCTAGATAGTGGGCCACAGCCCCGCCCCCCAGATGCCTCTTGTACCACCCAGTGTAAGAAGGAGCTGAAGCACTCAAACAGGGCGCACGACAATGAGCAGCCCATGGGCAGGCACCTGTCAATGAAGAATTCGCCTTCGAACTTCATACCCATCAACCTGAAGGAAGAAGGATTGAAGCGGGAGCAAGCGGGAAAGCCGACTCGATGTCCAGCTTAGCCATTAGCGCCCCCCCCGACCCCGTGACCGAACCACCTCCAGTGCATCATCGAAAGATTGGTAGTGCACCGAGCTGAGGTCTGGGTCTATTGCGTCGTTCACTGACGCCCCTTTGGGAAACGAAAGGTGATGGATAAGCCTAAACTTACCCTGCTCTCTCTTGGGCACCACTCCCAAGGGAGAAACAACCAGATCCGGTAGAGGCCGTTCTCTGAACGGCCCAACTACCCTCCCCAGTCTCAACTCCTTCGCCAGCTTTCTCCCCTCACCACGTGGGGGAATTCAGCAGCCGACTTCAAATTGCGGTGTACGCATGACCCGGTTACCGGGGGTATTAACTGGAATCCTGAACCCTCTCTTAACCCTGACGATAGGAGCACCGCCGCCTCCCCATCAGGGTTATAGCGCCAACCAAGGCGCCATCCTCTCAATTTTGAGTGGAGTTGGGGCCCTTGACCCCAGCCCCCCCCTCTACTACTCTGGAAGGGTGCGCTAGCGTCCCTCCTTTTCGCGCACTCAGACCCTGGGTGTGGTCCGCTGCAAAATTTGCAGATGTGACGAAAGGAGCAATTCGCTCCCCTGTCACACTGTTTGTCCTGGAATTTCCAGCACTCCCTCCCGCGTCTCTTCTGGCGGGTTAAGGACCGCTGGGCTCCAGGCCTAGCCACCGCCGGTGGTGAGGTGGACCTCTCGCGCCCCAATTTGGACCACAGGTGCATATCCTGCGTCCCAAAATGCAATATAGGATTGCCGACCATTTTCTTGCGGAATGCTACATCGTAATCCCGCCATGCGCCTTCTTTAAATCTCTTGTAAATATCGCCAATAGTGTCTTGATATTTAAAGAGGTTATGCCCCTGAGTCGGCCACCTATCCACGTAGCAAGACGCCAATATCCTATAACCTGTTTGCCACTCCTCGTACGTCTCCTGACGCCGCACCTTTTTGGGGCCAGAGCCATCGGCCGCCCTCTCCTTGGCCCTGCAAGCTTCTGGAGAGAGCTCGTAGATATTCACATATCTACCTTCCTGTATCTTTTTGATAGCTTTCGCTTTCAGGTGCCCATATAGCGAATGGACAAGACACGGGTACGAGTCCCCGTGCACCGCCACTTTCCGAGGAGCTACCTGGCCTGCGGCTACTACCGCCGCCTCCGCAACCTGGGTTGCAGAGTCGCCCTCAACTACGCCCTGTGCGCCTGCTTTCGCCTGAACCTGAGCTGCCACCAACTTCTTTATCATCCTGAACATCTGCTGCTGTCCTTTCCCACTAAACCCAGCCCTGCCTCACTATCAGAGCCAGAGTCACTAGAGGAAGAACCCATGTTCGTGTGTGTGATGTCAGTGATGTTACACTCACCGGCCCT
Source organism: Bombina bombina (assembly GCF_027579735.1). Classification (NCBI taxonomy): domain Eukaryota; kingdom Metazoa; phylum Chordata; class Amphibia; order Anura; family Bombinatoridae; genus Bombina; species Bombina bombina. The sequence goes on along the minus strand of NC_069504.1, from coordinate 1,137,345,079 downwards.
GTGGTAGCGTCAGCGATGCGCCCTCCGATGATGGAAGCTGCACTGTACTAGAAGGTGTTGATGACCAGCAACTGCTGCAGATGTAGAAGACCCCCCAACGGCTCCAGAAGCTGCCATCTGACTACTTGTGCCAGCCTGCATCCTGCGTTCCTCAACCGTAGGGACCTGTGAAGAAAAAGCAGACTGGGGAGTACTCTGAGCGGCAATGAGGGCCCCAGATGGGGAACAGCCCTCCCCTTCGCCAACCCGTGCCCTCTCATGCACCCCCAATGCAGACGCCACAGCTCTCCTAATCAGCTCCTCCTGAGCCCCCAGCGCCTGACTCACAACACTCCTCTCACTTCCCGCTGCACAGTCGCAGCATTTGTGCGCCATCCATGCCTACAATCACACCCCTTGCCTTGGCTCTGCTGCCCATCTTCGCCTGATTCACTGGACCCCACTTGATCCCTGGCCATTCCTATTAGTCTCCGGCCTTGATGCCCAAATTTCTGACCCCTGCCAGCACCTAGCCTGTCTTCTGCTTGTTGCCTGGTGCCCAGGAGGCCCTGAGATGGTACCGGCGTCATTTGCGCCCACATTCTGCCCTCTGTTCCTGTTTCATACCCTGACTAGGCCCTGGCCTTACCACCTCCCTAGCCACAATGATGTCGGCGTCATGTGCGCCTATACCCCCTCAGTCTAGCTAACTCAGCTGCCCCAGCCTGCCTAAAAGGTTGCTGCCCACAGCCGTGAGCTAAAATAACCCCTGCCTGAGTAGCCCCCCCTTGAATGCTGGATATCGATTGCTGCCCTGGGCCCCGTGCGCCGATTGACCACTACAGCATTGACCCTGCGGTGACGTCATCTGCGCCCCCCGCCTATGGCACCTCTCCGGGTCTGCTTGCTCCTGCCTCATGCCTCCTTCTCGCTGAACTGCCGGGCCCTCACCCGCACCCCCCCGCCCCCTGCGACCGTCGTCGCCACCCGGAGTCTCCCCAACTTACTTGGAGCTACTCCGGTCGGCGTCCTCGGTCTCGAAGCAGGGCGGGCGTCTGGCTCGCGTGCGACCCACGCCTCCTCACCCACGGAAGATCCGTCTGAAGGGGAGGAGTTGCGTCGCGCGGTCACGTGCGGGGGCGTGGCCACGCCCCGCCGACGTAGAAGGCCCCAACGCTCGTTTGGCCTGGCAAGCCACAGCTACCTCCCGGACCCCCCCAGCCACATCCCGGCCCCCTGCAGCGCATCGCCCGGCCCCATGGTAGAAGCCAGGGACTGCGCAAGGGACAGGACGGCGGCTAGAGCACCCCGGCGGGAGCGCCGGAACCTGCTGTAGCCAAGCTGCCACCTCACTCTCCCGAGTAGACACAGCCCCCTCGCCTGTCAGAGCCCTAGCAGAGGCCTGGGCTAATTCATTGCTAACCCCTCCTGCACAGCCCTAGACTCACTCCCCCCGGCCCTAGTGCCAGCCCTAGCCCCACACCTTGTTCTTAGGGGGGAAAACTCAAACTCCCTTCTAGCAGCTTGCTTAGCAGCAATATGGGCCTATTGGACGCCCTAATCTGGGGGGTAGGGGGGGTACCACATTTTCAGGATCTGATGTTCCTTTTTCTCCTCCAGGTCTCTTCCTCCTAGAAGGCTCCACCACAGCATCCCTGTATCTCCTGGGAGGCAAAGAATTTCGTCTAGAACGCTTCATGACAGCTGAGGCCTAAGTGGAAGAAGACCAGCTCTGCAGAAATTTCTCATCGAAGTCTGGAGGCAGGAAGAGGCCGGATCCACTGGAGCAGGACCCTATAAAGGCAAGAGGTACACCCGCCCACCCACTTGCAACATTGTAGCATACACCACACTCTCAGAAACCTCCAGACTTCAAGTCAGCTATCCCTTAATTTTGCTACAGGCCCACTAGAGGGCCCTCCACTTCCACCAGGTTATTTATTTATAATGATAATATGGAGACCCAGAGTCTGGGTTCATTTCAATACAGGGGTAATACATCCTATTTCTTGTCATCAAGGTCTACAGATATAACTTAATCCATCCAAGGAAGAATTGTATTTAGCAGTTTATTTGTTGATGGGTAAACTTATGTTGGCACTGGACCAGCCATGATCTACTGGGAGCTAGCTGAACAGATCTGGTGAGCCAAGAACAAGACAGCTAACTCTCAGTACTGCATTGCTGCCCCTGAGCTTACCTATGTCAGCTTTCCAACAAAGTACCACGTGAGCAAACTAACGGCTAGATTTAGAGTTCTGTCGGCCAAAGGGGGTGCGTTAGCTACGCGTGTATTTTTCCCCCCGCACCTTTTTAAATACCGCTGTATTTAGAGTTCACAGAATGGCTGGCGTTAGGATCCAAAAAGGGAGCGTAGAGTGCATAATTTACCCGCCACTGCACTCTAAATACCAGTGGTGCTTACGACGCGGCCAGCTTCAAAAACGTTCTCGTGCACGATTCCCCCATAGGAAACAATGGGCAGTTTGAGCTGCAAAAACAGCAGCGTTCAGCAACTAACGCAGCCCCATTGTTTCCTATGGGGAAACACTTCCTAAGTCTGCACCAAACACCCTAACATGAACCCCCGAGTCTAAACACCCCTAACCATACACTTATTAACCCTAATCTGCCACCCCCGCTATCGCTGACCCCTGCATATTATTTTTAACCCCTAATCTGCCGACCGCCGCACCGCCGCAACCTACAATATCCCTATGTACCCCTAATCTGCTGCCCCTAACACCGCCGAACGCCTATTTAGTATTTATTAACCCCTAATCTGCCGCACCCAACGTCGGCCGCCACCTACCTACAATTATTAACCCCTAATCTGCCGACCGGACCTCACCGCTACTATAATAAAGTTATTAACCCCTAATTCCGCCTCACCTCCTGCCTCAAAAACCCTATAATAAATAGTATTAACCCCTAATCTGCCCTCCCTAACATCGCCGACACCTAACTTCAAGTATTAACCCCTAATCTGCCGACCGGCACCTCGCCGCTACTCTAATAACTGTATTAACCCCTAAAGCTAAGTCTAACCCTAAAACTAAACACCCCCCTAAATAAATATAATTTTATTCTAACTAAATAAATTAAATCTTATTAAATAAATTATATTCCTATTTAAAGCTAAATACTTACCTGTACAATAAACCCTAATTAGCTACAATATAAATAATAATTATAATTGTAGCTATTTTAGGATTAATATTTATTTTTACAGGTAACTTTGTATTTATTTTAACCAGGTACAATAGCTATTAAATAGTTAATAACTAATTAATAGCTACCTAGCTAAAATAAATAAAAAATTACCTGTAAAAATAAATCCTAAATTACAATTAAACCTAACACTACACTATTAATAAATAAATTAACTAAACTATCTACAATTATCTACAATTAAATACAAATAAATACACTAACTAAAGTACAAAAAAATAAAAAAAGAACTAAGTTACAAAAATAAAAAATAATTTACAAACATTATAAAAATATTACAACAGTTTTAAGCTAATTACACCCTACTCTAAGCCCCCTAATAAAATAACAAAGCCCCCCAAAATAAAAAAATGCCCTACCCTATTCTAAAATAAAAATTGTAAAGCTCTTTTTACCTTACCAGCCCTTAAAAGGGCCTTTTGCGGGGCATGCCCCAAAGAATTCTGCTCTTTTGCCTGTAAAAAAATAACATACATACCCCCCCCCAACAACCCACCACCCACATACCCCTAATCTAACCCAAACCCCCCTTAAATAAACCTAACACTAAGCCCCTGAAGATCTCCTACCTTGTCATCACCATGCTGGGTATCACCGATCCGTCCAGAAGAGGGTCCTAAGTCGTCATCGTATCCGGCAAGAAGAGCTCCTCCAGAGGGTCCAAAGTCTTCATCCTATCGGACAAGAAGGAGGACATCCGGGACCGGCAAGCATCTTCATCCAGGCGGGCATCTCTATCTTCTTCCATCCGGCGCGGAGCGGGACCATCTTCAAGCAGCCGACGCGGAGCCATCCTTCTTCACCGACGGACTAACGACGAATAAAGGTTCCTTTAAGGGACGTCATCCAAGATGGTGTTCCCTCGAATTCCGATTGGCTGATAGGATTCTATCAGCCAATCGGAATTAAGGTAGGAAAAAATCTGATTGGCTGATTGAATCAGCCCAGTCAGATTCAAGTTCAATCGAATTGGCTGATCCAATCAGCCAATCAGATTGAGCTCGCATTCTATTGGCTGTTCCGATCAGCCAATAGAATGCGAGCTCAATCTGATTGGCTGATTCGGACCCTCTTCTGGACGGATCGGTGATACCCGGCGTGGTGAAGACATGGTAGTGAGATCTTCAGGGGCTTAGTGTTAGGTTGATTTAAGGGGGGGTTGGGTTAGATTAGGGTATGTTGGTGGTGGGTTGTAATGTTGGGGGGGTGGGTATTGTATGGTTTTTTTTTTTACAGGCAAAAGAGCAGAATTCTTTGGGGCATGCCCCGCAAAAGGCCCTTTTAAGGGCTGGTAAGGTAAAAGAGCTTTACAATTTTTATTTTAGAATAGGGTAGGGCATTTTTTTTATTTTGTGGGGCTTTGTTATTTTATTAGGGGGCTTAGAGTAGGTGTAATTAGCTTAAAAATTGTTGTAATATTTTTATAATGTTTGTAAATTATTTTTGTATTTTTTGTAACAGTTCTTTTTTTATTTTTTGTACTTTAGTTAGTGTATTTATTTGTATTTAATTGTAGATAATTGTAGATAGTTTAGTTAATTTATTTATTGATAGTGTAGTGTTAGGTTTAATTGTAACTTAGGTTAGGATTTATTTGACAGGTAATTTTTTATTTATTTTAACTAGGTAGCTATTAATTAGTTCTTAACTATTTAATAGCTATTGTACCTGGTTTAAAATAAATACAAAGTTGCCTGTAAAATAAATATTAATCCTAAAATAGCTACAATATAATTATTCTTTATATTGTAGCTATATTAGGGTTTATTTTACAGGTAAGTATTTAGCTTTAAATAGGAATAATTTATTTAATAAGATTTATTTTATTTCATTAGATTTAAATTATATTTAACTTAGGGGGGGTGTTAGGGTTAGGGTTAGACTTAGCTTTAGGGGGTTAATACATTTATTAGAGTAGCGGTGAGGTCCGGTCGGCAGATTAGTGGTTAATAAATTGTAGGTAGGTAAGCGGCGACGTTGGGGGGGGGGCAGATTAGGGGGTAATAAATATTATGTAGGGGTCGGCGATGTTAGGGGCAGCAGATTAGGGGTACATATGGATTAATGTAGGTTGCGGCGGTGTGCGGTCGGGAGATTAGCGGGTTAAAACAATTTAATAGAGTGGCTGGCGATGTGGGGGGACCTCGGTTTAGGGGTACATAGGTAGTTTATGGGTGTTAGTGTACTTTAGAGCACAGTAGTTAAGAGCTTTATGAACCGGCGTTAGCCCAGAAAGCTCTTAACTCCTGGCTTTTCTCTGCGGCTGGAGTCCTTGTCGTTAGATTTCTAACGCTCACTTCAGCCAAGACTCTAAATACCGGCGTTAGAAAGATCCATTGAAAAGATAGGATACACAAATGGCGTAGGGGGATCTGCGGTATGGAAAAGTCGCGGCTGGAAAGTGAGCGTTAGACCCCTTTCTGACTGACTCCAAATACCATACAATGGGCGGCCAAAACCAGCGTTAGGACCCCTAACGCTGGTTTTGATGGCTAACGCAGAACTCTAAATCTAGGCGTTTGATAAAGGAATAAGTTGGAACATTGCTGCTGTTCCCGGATCATAACATTTTAATTTTATTACGGGCAAAACTTTCTATAACCTTCCTCACTAGGTGATAACATTTCCATACCAACACAATGCCCAAATAAACACTCAGGACACCAGTTATGGGAGAAAACCACTTCCCCCTCTGGGGAGAGGGGTTTCATTTATTTAATACAATAACTTATTAACTTGAATAACTGAAATAACTTAACATTGGCTGGCAAGATCTTCCCTGTCCTATAACTCCTAAGTAAGGGGTGTGACCGTCCTAAAGAATGGGGGCGCCCCCATTCCATCAGCCTGGTGAGCTTGTCAGGAGGGATCATGCAGGGAGCCACTGAGCACCAGCCCTTGCGGCTAGCACTGAATGTGCTCTACTTTTCCCCCTCTTCTTTCACCCCTCCAGGCTAAGCCTACTGCTGATTTTTCGCACACCGCTGCCCGCCCGCCCACCACAGGACACTTGACGCCATACTCCTGCAATTAAGCCTGGAGTTGAGGGACCCTCAAACTACTAAGTCAACGGTTCCTTAGCCAAAAGACTCTACAGGAAGGTCCCTAAAAGCACAACTACAGCACTCTGGTCTTACCAAGGTCCGGATGAATATTCAGCAACTAGCCAACGTGAGATTATTGCCAGGATCTCCAATGCACACTGTCAACCCCGTCACTTCGTCCATAACTGACATCTGAACAACCTGTAACTTGGGGGGGGAGGGGGGGGAGGGAAGACAAGAACAGGTTAGTGACCCTACTTTCCTGCCTGCAGTCACTAATATAGACTCTGCAACATCGCCCCCTAGCTGCCAGATCAGCTATTACACCTACACAGACACAGCAGTTTAGACAAAAGTTAACCCTTAATTTAAGCCCTCTTTTTTGTCCCTTTTGGGATAAACTTCTCTCTTCACGATTCAGACCATACAATTATAAAATAATGTACAATTTACCTTTATTATCAGATTTCTCACAGTTTGCTTTGTTTACACAGCTCCTTTTCATGAGAGCAAAACTAAAGTGTGTTCCAATACTGCTGCCATATGGTGCTAAAGACACGGGCATGCTCCTGAGTCTACCTCAGTATGCCCTCATAAACGTTTTAGCAGAGGAGGACCATGAGAAAGGTAAATTGGTTTAGTTTTTTGTATCTACTGAAATACCTGACTGACTTTCACTATTTTTATCCAGAGACACAAGAACTGCTGTGGATATATCTCTCACTAGTTTTATCCAGAGGACACAAGAACTGCTGTGTATTTATCTCTCACTAGTTTTATCCAGAGACACTAGAACTGCTGTGGATTTATCGCTCACTAGTTTTATCAAGAGATGCTAGAACCCGCTGTGGATTTATCTCTCACTAGTTTTATCCAGAGACGCTAGAACCGCTGTAGATTTATCTCTCACTAGTTTTATCCAGAGACACAAGAACTGCTGTGGATTTATCTCTCACTAGTTTTATCCAGAGACACTAGAACTGCTGTGTATTTATCTCTCACTAGTTTTATCCAGAGACACTAGAACTCCTGTGGATTTATCTCTCACTAGTTTTATCCAGAGACGCTAGAACTGCTGTGGATCATCTCTCACTAGTTTTTATCCAGAGACGCTAGAACTGCTGTGGATTATCTCTCACTAGTTTTATCCAGAGACGCTAGAACTGCTGTGGATTTTTCTCTCACTAGTTTTATCCAGAAACACTTGTCAGTATATGGCCGGTTATAATATAATATATTTAATAATTTTCCTTTAAACTATAAGCCCCCAAAAAATGCATATACAAAACAATAAAATTAATGTACAATTCCTAAATTCATTGTATTAGTTAAAATGTATAGACACATTGATACTATATTTTATAGAGAACCAGACAGGAATCATTACTATACAAGTTTAAACTGATATAATATGCTATGCAAAAAATCATAGAATGATCTTATTCACAATTATCTCCAAAACAGAGTTGCATTTAAATATCATAATGAGATATTTAGTATGGGTCACTAACTTCTAGACAAATATATTTAGGCAACTTAGCCCACAAAATATTCTATTTAACTCTATATAAAACACCAGGAGTTATATATATTCTTACTGTAAACAGTCAGTTTTAAATGCCAATTTATCTAGGCTGAGTTAATTCTTAATTATCTACAATTAAGACAAATTCAATAATATATTTATTTGGCTGCAACTATAAATTATTTGGCAAACAAAAGACTAGTTTAAAACTACACAGGACTGTGAATATAAGTCTAAAATATAAAGTACCTTTTTAAAATTGCTGAACTGCAATTTGTTATGTTTACCAAATACCTTCTGATTTAAATATAAAATATAGAACAATCATACATCACCAGTTTGAGCCAATTTGTAGTTCAATCTTTTCCCAAATATTTTCAGATCACCTCATATGAAGAAAAGAAGTTATTGCATAGATCCAGAAGCTAGTCTCAGCTTTTGATATGTGATTGTGTTTCCAACTAGTATTGCATCAAGTCAATCACATGGTATCAGCAGACAACAGACCGTTCCCTTGCATTCTGCCTTTCTTATATTTAATCACTGATGACTCTGTTTTTTTTAATGCCCATGGTGCGGTCTTGGATTGGCCCTTCGGATGCATAGCCATTTTTTGGTTCATTTTGGGGGACGCCCCCCTCACTGGCTCTGTATATGTTCTTAATAGACAATTCATTTGGCTGTCATACCCTTCCAATCCTCTAGGGAGCAGCAGACAATCAGCAAATACAGTTTTTCCTTCAATTTTTGCTACAATTTAATATATCCTTATAAAGTGATTATTTAAACTATTATAACTCTTTGCATTAATCACTTACAATTTGAATTATAGATAGGATAGTATCATGTCATTTTTCTGATCATTCCAATACCAGACATAAGCATATTTTTAATAATCATATTAATAAGCAATTTATACTGCTAATTATTATCTTAAAATCCATTTAAAAATAGCATTTGGTTATTTCCTTTTATTCATATAAAACCACAGCATATTTCATATTCAGTACCCCTCTTATTGGGACAACCACACGTGTATTTGTTATATGCCTGGAAAATAAAGAAATAGATTATTAAAATTGGCTATATTAAATCCTTAAAACATCCTATGTTTTAAAAAAAAAAAATACATAGGTTAAGACATGTTGAAATTTGGATTTTTAGGTTTTCAGCTTTCCATATTATCTTTCTTAGGCATAGACAATCTCCCATATTCATGTGTTCATATTTAATATCATACACATAGACAATCTCATATCCTTAAAAGTATATATTTTCCTACAATACTGAGGTATATTTTTACTTGAAATCTAAATACGAGTTGTATTTTAACAGTATTTTTTGAAAGTCACAATGTAGACAAGTTTTCTTTGTTTAGCTAGCAATACAGACGTGTATCTGAGTTTCAGGGGTAATTAAACAGCCCTATGCTAATGTAAGAATTAGCCTCCAAGTGAAGTTACTGTGCTATCTTGTGGTAATATAAAATAATGGTACTGTAGCACAAATTCTATTGGGAACACACACACTCTTCTGTTCTCAATTAAAACTGTGTGCCTTTAATATGTGATAGAATTCATGTATGCATAAACAAGCTCTGAAGATGAATGTGCAATCATAAGATCTGTCAATGTACACAGTAAGTGGGGAGAGGAGGCATAAAACTATGGTGAAACTTCCTAGTTGTTAAATAGCAAATAATAGCTTATATCAATACACAGAATGGAGACAACTTTCCAGTACAAAAAGCTTCGTTCAAAACACAGTGTGAGGATAAATAGTATCAATATGTCTAAGGCAGCAAAACTGGCAGCAAGTACTAAATGTACAGCACAGTACCTTTTCCTCGGCGTGCAAAGGAGACACTGAATGGCAGTCCAGACTCACAGCAGTTTGAGAGCGGGGAGGAGACTGAGTTCCGGTGGAGAGGTTGCAGAGCTGCGTATGACGTCAGCGCAACAACAGAGAAGCCGGTTCCGATTTACAAGGAGGTAAGTGCGGTTAAGGAGATAAACAGGATTTATCTATATAATTTTGGTAACAGCTTATGGCACAGAACAAGAGTAGGCAATCACCACTCACATGAGATCTTTATGTAGCAGGAGGCAGAGGTGGTAGAAAACTGTCCCGTGCAGATTTGGATCCGTCAATAGTGCTGAGTTAGCCAAGGTGTTACAGGCACTTAGAGAACAACGATATTTGTAGCAGACAGGCAGAGGTTCCAGAGATGTTGTTGGAAAAGCTCAGCAGACAGGCCTGATAACTGGATAGGCAGAGGAAACAAAATAAGTCAGTAAATGCTCAGCAGAGCAAGGCTCAGTGTTACTCCAATGGTGAATAACAAAATACTAAGCAAGGAGTGCTTAGTGAACAGGTGCTTTATGGGAGAAAGTAAGATAATGATTGGAGGGAGGAAAGAATTTAAAAGGAACAGTAAACCCTAAAACCCTGACATGACTTCCCCTCAAGCAAGCTGATCCGCAGCTTGAAGTCTAGGACGATCTGGAAACCTCCGGTGAAACTGGGATATCAGACGAGATGCATTAACGTTAGAAGCAGGTTCCCAAGTATCATACCTCTTCTGAGTAATCCTTCCACCTAATTAAGTATTGCAATACCCCTCTTGAAAATCTCGAAATCAATAATATCTTCACTTCGTACACATCTGAATCGTGACTGGTTGCAAGAGGTGGTAATCGTGGTTGTAGGGTTCTTGTGGGTTTGAGGAGGGGAGACATGAAATGTCGAGTGAATTTTCATAGAAGGAGGCAAATCCAGAGAAACTGCATTCCTATTGACTATTTTGACTATAGTAAAAGGTCCGCAGAACTTTTGTGTCATTTTCCTACTAGGTAGATGTAACTTTAAATTTTTAGTTGACAACCAGACTTGATCACCAATTTGATAATTTGGTGGCTCTCTGTGTCGTAAGTCATAGTAGTATTTTGGTTGTTCTGAGCTTTTGTGATATTTTCTTTGATAAATCTGAAGTTGTCTAGAAGTGCGTTATTAAGTTCATCTACCAGAGGTGATATGGAAGGAGTTGAACTATAGTTGTGCTGGTGGATGATAACCATAGTTAGCGAAAAATGGAGATAATTTTGTGGATGAGTTGGTTAAGTTGTTATAGGAAAAACCTCAGCGAAAGGTAAGTAAGTTACCCAGTTTTTCTTGCTGTAGGAACAAAAGCCATCGTAAGTATTCATCTAACCATTGATTGATTCTCTCGACTTGTCCGTTTGCCTGTGGGTGGAAGCTGTTGTGAATTGATGAGTAATATTGATGGATTGGCAGAGACTTTTCCAAATCTGGGATGTGAACTGAGATCCACGGTCAGAAATCAGTGTCGTGGGAACACCATGTAGTCGAATCACATGTTGAATGAAGAGTGTGGCTGTTTCTGATGAAGTAGGAAGTTTATGGAATGGTATGAAATGTGCCATTTTTGTGAAACTATCGACAACTACCATTATCGTTGTATGGTTATTAGATGGGGGTAGATCTACTATGAAATCAATTCCTATTTGCTTCCACGGTCTATCTGAAGCTGGGATTGACAGAAGAAGTCCATAAGGTGCTTTTCGTTCTGTTTTACATGTTTGACAGTTGACGCAAACCTTTTATGTAATTTGAAACATTTTCCCTTATATCCGGCTACCAGTAAGTCCTGGTTATGAGGTCCTCAGTGCGAGATATTCCTGGATGTCCTGATAGAGGTGAATCATGATGTTGTTTTGAGTACCAGGATTCTCATATTTCTGGGACATAGATCTTTTCTTTGTAAAAGTACAATCCTTCTTCTTGTCCAAGGCAACGTTTACATCAATTGGAGGTGTGATTGATGACTTCTTGATATCTGTGAGAAAGTCTGTTGTAAGACCAATAAAACGTTCAGTGGGAATTATTGAAGTGGGCATATCACTTGGTAAGGTTGTTGATGTCTGACGAGACAAAGCGTCTGCTTTTCCATTCCTGTTGGCTGGGCGGTATAGAATTGAAAATCGAACCTTGCGAAATACAAACTCCATCTAACCTGTCTGGCAGAAAGAGTTTTGTTGTTTGGAGATATTGTAGGTTTTTGTGGTCTGTGTAGATTATGAAGGGCTTATTTGCTCCTTCTAAAAGATGCCTCCAGAACTCCAAGGATTTGCGGATAGCCAATAATTCCTTGTCTCCAATTGCGTAATTTCTTTCAGCTGATGTCATACTCTTGGGAGAAGAAGGAGATAGGATGTAAGGGATCTTTAGGCGTTTTCTGTTGAGATAGAACTGCTCCAATTGCAAAGTCGGAAGAATCTACCTCAAGGATGTATTGTAAATCCACATTTGGGAATGTGAGTATGGGAGCTTCGTAAAAGCTTTTTTTAGAAAATCAAAAACTCTTGAATGAGTATTGTTCCAATGAAATGGTTGAGTAGAACCAGTGAGTTGAGTAAGAGGTCTGACAATTGAAGAAAAATTCTTTATAAATTTCTGTAATAATTGGCAAAACCTAAAAACCTTTGAAGTGATTTTTTGTCAGCAGGTTGTGGCCAATTTTTACTGAATGAACCTTCTCGGTTTGCATTGAATGCTTCAGGTGAGATAGTATAGCCTAGAAATGATACAGTGGTGTTGTGGAAAGCACATTTTTCTAGTTTGGCATAAAGTTTTATGAGTTTTCAGTCGTGCTAAAACCCATCGAACATGTTTTATATGATCATCTAAGTTGTTAGAATAGATGAGAATATCGTCTAAATAGACTACTAGACATATATCGAGTAGATCACAAAATATATTGTTAATAAAATGTTGGAACGTTGCGGGGGCATTACATAGGCCGAATGGCATTCACAAGGTATTCAAATAAACCATACCTTGTTCTAAATGCTGTGAGCCATTCGTCGCCTTCTCCTATACGAATAAGGTTGTAAGCCCCACGCAAGTCCAACTTAGTAAAGATAGTAGCATTGCTTAATCTTTCGATTAACTCCGGAATTAATGGGAGTGGATATCGGTTTTTTACTCTCCTTTTGTTAAGCTCCCGATAATCGATTATCGGTCTGAGAGATGAGTCTTTGTTTGTAACAAAGAACATTCCGGCTGCTGCGGGTGATGATGAAGGTCTAATAAAACCTTTCCTTAAGTTATCCTGTAAATACAATTTTAGATGATTTAATTCAGGTTGACTTAATGGGTAAAGATGTCCCACAGGTAATGTTGCTCCAGGAATAAGTTCAATTGGGCAATCATATACTCGGTGGGGTGGAAGAGTTTCAGCTTCAATTTTGCTGAACACCTCATTAAAATCTTGGTAGGGTTGGGTATTCGTATCTGTTCTGAATCTGTGTGTAATATTATTGGTTGTGGGAAGCAAGTGTTTTCACAGTAAGTAGAGTGGAAATTAACCGTTAGGTTTGACCAATCAATTAGAGGATTGTGTGTTTGTAACCAAAATAAACCCAAAACTATTGGAAAATGTGGTGAGGGTATTACATCAAATGTTAAGTATTCGGTACTGACCATCTTTAGTGGTAACTAATAAGGGAATAGTATTATGTGTTATGGGACCATTAGAAATCACAGAACCATCAATAACTTTTAGTGAGACTGGGTTTTGTTTTAACCACAATAGGTATTTTATTCTGTTGTACAATAGACACATCGGTGAATTGCCAAAGGCTCCTGAATCTACAATGGCGGAAGTAGACAATCTCCTAAGGTCCCACTGTAACAGGAGACATAAATTACAGTAAGAAATTGGTTTATCAGTATGTCTGGTTATATTAAAAAGTGTGAACTTACTCTTTTTGTTCTTGCGTAATATTGGGCAGTCCGAGACTGTATGGCTAGGATTTGCACAATACATGCAGAGATGATTAGATCTTCTCCTTAGCCTTTCTTCTGGTGTGAGAGGCCCCCCCTTAGGACCCTCCTATTTCATAGGAGTTGGTTGATCGGTATGTGGGCTTCATCTGAGAGTAAGTGGTATTACTGCTCTTGAAGGTTGATCTGTATGTCCTCGTTCTGCCTTCCGTTCCCTGAGCCTGCGGTCGATTTGGGTTGCCACTTTCATAAGGGCTTCTAGAGTGCTTGGTAAACTCGATGCGAGCCAGCCTCATCTTTAACGGGGTCAGAAAGGCCTAATCTAACTGGTTTCTGAGAGAAACCAAGCTTCCAAGCTGAATCAGAAGCATATAGCTTAAATTCCGTGATGTATTCTTTCTACTGATTTCTTCCTTGTTTTAGGCACCCCTCATTTTCTGTTCAGCCTGTTAATTGGATGTCTGTGTCTCTGTATAGTTCATCCTATGGCTAGAAAGAAGTCAGTCAGAGAATTTAATGTGGGATCATTTATTCACAATAAATGATCTGCCCAGATTCTGGGTTTCTGACCTTAGAAAGTATATTGTAGATAAACCCTGACCCTTTCAGTAGGGGTAAGTCTTGGGTTTTAAATTGTATAGGAGATGACATGCGTTTTTGAACTGCCTATAACATTTCCTTTCGCCATAAAATAAATCTGGCAAACTGATCTGTGGTTCAGTGGTGGGGGTTTGTTGTTCTTTACCCTCCTTAATCAGTTCCCTAAGAACCTGATTTTCAACTTGTAAATCAAGTATAGCCTGACCCATTTGGTCCACCTTTTGGCATAAGTTATAAACTGTTTGGGGAATATCAGCTGGATCCATTTCTTTTAAGGGCTTAGTATTATGTAAGAATTAGCCTCCAAGTGGAGTTACTGTGCTATCTTGTGGTAATATAAAATAATGGTACTGTAGCACAAATTCTATTGGGAACACACACACTCTTATGTTCTCAAATAAAACTGTGTGCCTTTAATATGTGATAGAATTCATGTATGCATAAACAAGCTCTGAAGATGAATGTGCAATCATAAGATCTGTCAATGTACACAGTAAGTGGGGAGAGGAGGCATAAAACTATGGTGAAACTTCCCCACAGTGTGAGGATAAATAGTATCAATATGTCTAAGGCAGCAAAACTGGCAGCAAGTACTAAATGTACAGCACAGTACCTTGTCTCGGCGTGCAAAGGAGACACTGAATGGCAGTCCAGACTCCACAGCAGTTTGAGAGCGGGGAGGAGACTGAGTTCCCGGTGGAGAGTTCTGCAGAGCTGCGTATGACTTCACGCGCAACAAAAGAGAAGCCGGTTCCGATTTACAAGGAGGTAAGTGCGGTTAAGGAGATAACAGGATTATCTATATAATTTTGGTAAACAGCTGATGGCACAGAACAAGAGTAGGCAATCACCACTCACTATGAGATCTTTATGTAGCAGGAGGCAGAGGTGGTAGAAAACTGTCCGTAGCAGATTTGGATCCGTCAATAGTGCTGAGTTAGCCAAGGTGTTACAGGCACTTAGAGAACAACGATATTTGTAGCAGACAGGCAGAGGTTCCAGAGATGTTGTTGGCAAAGCTCAGCAGACAGGCCTGATAACTGGATAGGCAGAGGAAACAAAATAAGTCAGTAAATGCTCAGCAGAGCAAGGCTCAGTGTTACTCCAATGGTGAATAACAATATACAGCAAGGAGTGCTTAGTGAACAGGTGCTTTATGGGAGAAAGTAGATAAATGATTGGAGAAAGAATTTAAAGAAACAGTACACCTAAAACCCTGACAGCTAATAACATTTCCTTGGGATTTTGAGTCATCTTTCCGTTTCTGATTATAGACTCAGCGTCCCCTCATCACCACAGGTAGTATCCTGATCTAGGTACCATGCCTATCTTTGTTATGAAAAGATCTAATCTTATTAAGTGGTGAGGTAAAGAATGTTTTGAAGTTTGTACTTGGCTAGGGAGCAAATGCTCTCTTTTGAAGTTTTTGGGACATCCTGCCTTGCCATTGTTGCCTTGAGAAGTGTATTCAAATCATATGGGTTTTAAGTCAATACTCTGACATCAGAATGCTACCCTATAGTAATATATGATAAAAATATGGCTTCATAATAAACACAAATTCTTTTGTATTATAATATATATCTTAGTGTACTATATATATATATATATCAATAGTATATATATATATCATATATATCTATATATATATATATATATATATGTCATTCACCTGTACCCTAGTATGAATATGTATTCACCTGGACACGTAGAACTGCTGTGGATTTATCTCTCACTAGTTTTATCCAGAGGACACTAGAACTGCTGTGGATTTATCTCTCACTAGTTTTATCCAGAGATGCTAGAAACTGCTGTGGATTTATCTCTCATTAGTTTTTTTTTTTTTTGTTTTTTTTTTATTAATTTTTATTGAGGAATAAAGAAAAAAAAACAATACAGAGTAAATGGAAATTCTGCTACTAACATAGAAAAAAAAATAAAATTAAAGGAATAGTGTACATACATATGTAGGTACAATGCTCACCACCCCACAAGAAAAGAATATGTGTAATATAGTCCCATACCTTCCGCAGGGGTGAAGAATAGGCAAATCTGATAGATCCTCACTTTTCATAATTATATATACCTCCAATGTATGAGTAGGCCACTTTTGGACCTCCTAGTGGGGTAATGGTCTATAGCGGAGAAAGGTAGTGTGGTCAATAGCCACTTTTGGGCTTAAAATATGTAAACAAGATTATATTCAACAGTAAGATCAGTTTAGTGTCACTTGTAATGTTCAGAGACAACACTGGAGCATTATTTCAAACATAAACCTGGACTAGAATTAGAATCACCTAATACTAATTATACAGAAAATAGCAAAACAAAACAATGTCTGCCCACTTCCTCCAGCTCTAAGTAAGACTTTATGTCAGTGACTGTATAACAGCAATAGAGACTAATAGCGCAGTGGGATATGTAGACCTAGAATGGGGAGAGAGTTAGAGTCAAAGAGGATGGCATAGACTTATCTAAGATCTATTCAGATGAGTATATCACTAGCCATTAACAAAGCAAGAACGCTATATCTGGAGCCCTATGCAGGGATGCTAGTTGACTTCATGTTGCTGTGCATTAAAATAATAAAAAAGGGGGGGGGGGGTTATCATATGTAATATAGTATTTACATGTTAATAGGTTAATGGAGCTGTCTGCCTCTAGCTGAAAGGGATATGACAGCATTAAGTCGGCACTTGTTGAGGTGGGTCCAGGCACATAATAGCAGTTGGAATAATACAGACAAACAGCGTGTGGTAAACATAGGACTCAATGAATAATATTGGTATACTAGGTACATAGCATAGGAGTCCATAGAAACTGATATAAACCTGCAATAAAGTACAGTGCTCTATAGTCTATAAGGTTATCTGATGCCGGGAACAACTCCTCAGCTGTCCACACCAGACATTGTAAGAGAATTGTGCTCTAACTTTTTTGAGGGCTATGTGAGTTAAGTTCAGTTTTCCGGCTCCATAGACTAAAGTATCATTACTGGGGGGGCTTCCCGCCGCAATCTATTTATGAGGAATACTTATTTATACTATCCCCAAAAAGTAACAGATATTTCTAGTGTACAAAACACATGCCATAACCTGGGGCTTTCTAATGCTATCGCTCAAGCAGCGGCGCTGCAACCCCAGTCCTAATGAATGCACCAAGCCTCCAGATCAAACGGCAGTCCCAAATTGCCATCCGGCTTTCTGTTCAGAGCGGGCTTGCAGTATGCCAGAAGGGACATCCCGGCCATCTCAATTACCCCTCCTGGTATGCTCACCGCTCGATGCACGGGCTTCATCCCAGTTTTGGCCCCTCTCACACGTGGTTGGCGTTAAGTCCCTGTGTTGCCATAAGTCCGGAGTGATCACACAGCAGTCTCCTAATTTCAGTGTGTGGCGGGTCTCCCCCGGGCTGGGAAACAGGGCCTCCGCAACAGACTCGATCTCGCACCTCCATTTAGCTGCGGTCAGTGGCCCCACCGGAACAGATATCCTTGATGCTCTCACGCCGGGCACATTTTCTGTAGAGTTGTCCACAGCGGGAAAGTTGTGTACCGGACCATTTAAGTGTCGGTCCCGATTTGACTCAGTTGGAGCCTGCACCTCAGGAAAGGGAGTTGGTGGACCTGGAGCAAAGACCTGGGTACTCATATCTTTGTCGGGTTTCACAGGTATGCCCTCCTGGAATTATTCGTCGGGCCCCTTATTTGCCTTTGTGAATGCACTTAGCTTACCCCATTCCAGTTGACCAGGCTTGCAGTATCTCTCGTGGTGATTGTTTAGTAGGATGCCCACGGCCTCAAGTAGAGCCTTAGCTCCCGACGCCATCTTATAGTGGATGCTAGTAACAGAACAGCTCCTCAATCCACCTTCTTAGCTGCCACTTAAATCAAGTATGGTGATGTATAAACACAGACTATATGAGTGAAAAATATGTGGTCTCTGTCGTCTTTTTGTTCTCTTTCTTCTTTCTTCTTATTCCAGTGTCTATGCACTGCTTACCCGGCCTGTAGTAATACCGGGGGGGGTGTTGAGAGCCTTCTCTGTATAGAGTTTGCCCTAGGCCCTCAACGCTCCAGATCGGTTTAGCTAAGGTGGAAAAATCAGTAAAAAACATATCTTTCAAATCAGCTTGATCTGCAGAATCTGTATATTAGGATGGTATAAGTTAACAATCATTCAATTCACTGATAACAGGCAATTTAATCAGCGATCCACACAGAGCTGCCATATTGCAACCATTCAAGGTGCTGCCTAGAGACACGCCCCAATCCTTCCACTAGTTTTAATCCAGAGACCACTAGAACTGATGTGGATTTATCTCTCACTAGTTTTATCCAGAGACACAAGAACTGCTGTGGATTTATCTCTCACTAGTTTTATCCAGAGACACTAGAACTGCTGTGGATTATCTCTCACTAGTTTTAGTCAGAGACAATAGAACTGATGTGGATCTAATCTCTCACTAGTTTTATCCAGAGACCGCTAGAACTGCTGTGGATTTATCCTTAACTAGTTTTATCCAGAGACCCTAGAACTGCTGTGGATTTATCTCTCACTAGTTTTATCCAGAGATGCTCAGAACTGCTGTGGATTTATCTCTCACTAGTTTTATCCAGAGACACTAGAACTGATGTGGATTTATCTCTCACTAGTTTTATCCAGAGACACAGAACTGCTGTGGATTTATCTCTCACTAGTTTTATCCAGAGACACTAGAACTGCTGTGGATTTATCTCTCACTAGTTTTATCCAGAGACAATAAAACTGCTGTGGATTTATCTCTCACTAGTTTTATCCAGAGACGCTAGAACTGCTGTGGATTTATCTCTAACTAGTTTTATCCAGAGACGCTAGAACTGCTGTGAATTTATCTCTCACTAGTTTTATCCAGAGACGCTAGAACTGCTGTGGATTTATCTCTCACTAGTTTTATCCAGAGACACAAGAACTGCTGTGGATTTATCTCTCACTATTTTTATCCAGAGACACTAGAACTGCTGTGGATTTATCTCTCACTATTTTTATCCAGAGACACTAGAACTGCTGTGGATTTATCTCTCACTAGTTTTATCCAGAGACACTAGAACTGCTGTGGATTTATTTCTCACTAGTTTTATCCAGAGACGCTAGAACTGCTGTGGATTTATCTCTAACTAGTTTTATCCAGAGATGTTAGAACTGCTGTGGATTATTCTATTTAACTCTATAATAAAACACCGGAATAATAATATTCTTACTGTAAACAGCTCCTGTTTTAATGCCAATTTATCTAGGCTGAGTAAAATTCTTAATTATCTACAATTAAGACAAATTCAATAATATATTTATGTGGCTGCAACTATAAATTATTTGGCAAACAAACGACTAGTTTAAAACTACACAGGACTGTGAATATAAGTCTAAAATATAAAATTACCTTTTTAAAATTGCTGAACTGCAATTTGTTTATGTTTACCAAATACTTTGATTTAAATATAAAAAAATAGAACAATCATACATCACCAGTTTGAGCCAATTTGTAGTTCAATCTTTTCCAAATATTTTCAGATCACCTCATATGAGAAAAGAAGTTATTGCAAAGATCCAGAAGCTAGTCTCAGCTTTTGATATGTGATTGTGTTTCCAACTAGTATTGCATCAAGTCAATCACATGGTATCAGCAGACACAGAGCCTTCCCTTGCATTCCTGCCTTTCTTATATTTAATCACTGATGATCTGTTTTTTTAATGCCCAATGGTTCGGTCTTGGATTGGCCCTTCGGGATGCATAGCATTTTTGGTTCATTTTGGGGGACCGCCCCCTCCTCACCTGGCTCTGTATATGTTCTAATAGACAATTCATTTGGCTGTCATACCATTCAATTCTCTAGGGGCAGCAGACAATCAGCAATACAGTTTTCCTTCAATTTTTGCCTACAATTTAAATATCCTTATAAAGTGATTATTTAATACTATTATAACTCTTTGCATTAATCACTTACAATTTGAATTATAGATAGGTAGTATCATGTCATTTTTCCTGATCATCCAATACCAGACATAAGCATATTTTTAATAATCATATTAATAAGCAATTTATACTGCTAATTATTATCTTAAAATCCATTTAAAAATAGCATTGGTTATTCCTTTATTCATATAAAACCACAGCATATTTCATATTCCAGTACCCCCCTCTTATTGGGACACCACACGTGTATTTGTTATATGCCCTGGAAAATAAAGAAATAGATTATTAAAATTGGCTATATTAAATCCTTAAAAAACATCCCTATGTTTTAAAAAAAACAAAATACATAGGTTAAGACATGTTGAAATTTGGATTTTTTAGGTTTTCCAGCTTTCCATATTAATCTTTCTTAGGCATAGACAAATCCCCATCATTCATGTGTTCATATTAATATCATACACATAGACAATCTCATATCCATTAAAATATATATTTTCCTACAATATCGAGGTATATTTTACTTGAAATCTAAATACGAGTTGTATTTTAACAGTATTTTTTGACAGTCACAATGTAGAACCATGTTTCTTTGTTTAGCTAGCAATACAGACGTGTATCTGAGTTTCCAGGGGTAATTAACAGCCCTATGCTAATTACCATTTCCTTGGGATTTTGAGTATCTTTCCGTTTCTGATTATAGACTCAGCGTCCCTCCCACCAACAGGTAGTATCCTGATCTAGGTACCTGTCTATCTTTGTTTGAAAAAGATCTAATCTCATTAAGTGGTGAGGTAAAAGAATGTTTTGAAGTTTGTACTTGGCTAGGGAGCAAATGCTCTCTTTTGAAGTTTTTGGGACATCCTGTCTGCATTGTGCCTTGAGATGTGTATTCAAATCATATGGGGTTTATAAGTCAATTCCTGACATCAGAATTGCAACCTCTAGTAATATATGATAAAAATATGGCCCCACCCTCCCCTTCATATATAAACAAATTCTTTTGTATTATTATATATATGTTAGTGTATTATATATATAACTATATATATATATATATATATATATATATATATATATATATATGTCATTCACCTGTACCCTAGTATGAATATGTATTCCACCTGGACACTAGAACTGCTGTGGATTTATCTCTCACAAGTTTTATCCAGGATGCTAGAAACTGCTGTGGATTTATCTCTCACTAGTTTTATCCAGAGACACTCAGAGCTGATGTGGATTTATCTCTCACTAGTTTTATCCAGAGATGCTAGAACTGCTGTGGATTTATCTCTCACTAGTTTTATCCAGAGACACTAGAACTGATGTGGATTTATCTCTCATTAGTTTTATCCAGAGACAATAGAACTGCTGTGGATTTATCTCTCACTAATTTTATCCAGAGATGCTTGAACTGCTGTGGATTTATCTCTCACTAGTTTTATCCAGAGACACTAGAACTGATGTGGATTTATCTCTCACTAGTTTTATCCAGAGACACTAGAACTGATGTGGATTTATCTCACTAATTTTATCCAGAGATGCTTGAACTGCTGTGGATTTATCTCTCACTAGTTTTATCCAGAGACACTAGAACTGATGTGGATTTATCTCTCACTAGTTTTATACAGAGACACTAGAACTGCTGTGGAATTATCTCTCACTAGTTTTATCCAGAGACACTAGAACTGCTGTGGATTTATCTCTCACTAGTTTTATCCAGAGACACTAGAACTGCTGTGGATTTATCTCTCACTAGTTTTATCCAGAGACACTAGAACTGCTGTGGATTTAACTTCTCACTAGTTTTTATCCAGAGACACTAGACTGCTGTGGATTTATCTCAATAGTTTTATCCAGAGAAACTAGAAAGCTGTGGATTTACATCTCACTAGTTTTATCCAGAGACAATGGAACTGCTGTGGATTTATCTCTCACTATTTTATCCAGAGACAATAGAACTGGCTGTGGATTTATCTCTCACTAGTTTTTACTCCAGAGACACTAGAACTGCTGTGGATTATCTCTCACTAGTTTTATCCAGAGACAATAGAACTGCTGTGGATTTATCTCTCACTAGTTTTATCCAGAGATGCTTGAACTGCTGTGGATTTATCTCTCACTAGTTTTATCCAGAGACACAAGAACTGCTGTGGATTTATCTCTCACTATTTTTATCCAGAGACACTAGAACTGCTGTGGATTTATCTCTCACTAGTTTTATCCAGAGACGCTAGAACTACTGTGATTTATATCTCTCACTAGTTTTATCCAGAGACACTAGAAACTGCTGTGGATTTATCCTCTCACTAGTTTTATACAGAGACACTAGAACTGCTGTGGATTTATTGCTCACTAGTTTTATCCAGAGACACTAGAACTGCTGTGGATTATCTCTCACTAGTTTTTATCCAGAGACACTAGAACTGCTGGTGGATATATCTCTCACTAGTTTTATCCAGAGACACTAGAACTGCTGTGGATTTATCTCTCACTTAGTTTTATCCAGAGACACTAGAACTGCTGTGGATTTATCTCTCACTAGTTTTATCCAGAGACGCTAGAACTGCTGTGGATTTATCTCTCACTAGTTTTATCCAGAGACACTAGAACTGCTGTGGATTTATCTCTCACTAGTTTTATCCAGAGACACTAGAACTGCTGTGGTTTTATCTCTCACTAGTTTTGAGCAAATAAGTTTGTTAGTTTTGCTGATAGAAAACCTGATAATAAGATGCAAGCAATTTAAATATTGAAAAGCTACTGACAGATTTGCTAACAGTACCTGCCAGTCCCTAGTTAAGGAATTCAGCCCAGTTCATTGCTTTAGAATAAAATCACAGTAAACAACTCTTGCTTTTTTTTATATATATAACGTGTGCTTGTGCAACGCTCCCTAGAGACAACAAAAAGCAAAACCTGCAAGTGCTGCAAATTAATAGCTGGTTTATGCAGTTTGCAGCAGTCTGAAACCCCAGGTAAGAGAATTAGCTTTTAATCCTCTCTAGGGAACGTGAGATAAAGTGTTTAATAATAGTCCTGTAAACTGTAATAACAGGTCCCTCTTGTCAAGTGAACATGAAAGTGTAAATATCAGATAAGAATATTAATCACACGGTTTAGAAATCCTGAACCTGTGTAAAGGCTCCTGCACTGTGTGTTGGCTGACTCTGCATAGCAATAAACTTGTCTGGATGAGAGGTGAGGGGTAATGTATAGTAGATTAGGGTGTATAAGAGATGAGGGCATATAGCGTTTAGGACGTACAACCGGTTAGGGTGTATAGCGGGTTAGGTTGTATAATAGATTAGGGCATATAACGAATTAGGGTGTATAACTAGGCTTACCAGAAGTCCCACTTTGACTGTGATTGTCCCTGCTACCCAGTTGTTCATTTTGTCCCAGTAGTGTTGCTACCTCCGGGTTTCAAATCATGTGTCCGGGTTTCAGACCGCCATTAGTCAAAATGAACCGGGACTGTGATTCTGTGCGCTTCCAGCACTTTGTTACATAAAGCCCTGCTTAGCTTAACGTTTGTGCCCTTTGAAGTTTACATTTAGTAATACAGCTGAGTGAGCAGCATAGGTTTTTTTATTTTGTAGTACTACTTGGTTTATATTTCTAGTAATTTAACACCCCCCCCAACCCCTGGTGACATCACCGGTAATACACCTTTAGGGGAATCATATAAGTATGATCAGGAAGTGCAGACAGGCAGGATTGGCGTGGATCTTGCTTTACTTCATGCAGGACAGCATTTTGGCTGTAATCTTCCTGCATTATGGTATAGAGTAGCCTCTTAAACAGCTTTAGCAGGTACGTGTTTCTTTTTTACTTTCATTCAATGTTGTATTTATGCCTTATAAGTATTTGGCTCTGTTCCTTAATTAGACACATAAAACACATATTACACTGCAGATATTAAATTGTGTGATGTATATGCTTTTCACTATTTTATGAAATTGGTAATTATGCTTAATGTTTGGCATTATTTATAATCTGAGATTTAGATTAATTATTTATTTGCGCATGTTGTGTATGGGTTGCCATGACAACGTAATGGTTCCTTTTTCACTAGGGGTGGTGTTATGGTCTATTTAAACTGTGTGATTCACTTGTTGTTTAACTGAAGAAGGGTAGAGTATCCAAAAAACATTACGCACATAAAAGCTACTACTTTAAAAGGACCGGTAATTGGCACGCCCCCTTGACCACACCCCCACTGGCACTGCACCAGGTGGTCCCTGTTTCACCTCTAAAAATTATGGTAAGCCTAGGTATAATGGATTAGGGTGTATAACAGATTAGGTTGTATAATGGATTAGGGTGTATAATGTATTAGGCCATATAACGGATTAGGGTGTATAACGGATTAGGGTGTATAACAGATAAGGGCGTGTGACAGATTAGGGTGTAACGGATAAGGGGGTATGATGGATTAGGGTCTATATTGGATGAGGGCATATGACTGATTAGGGTGTATAATGGATTGGGGGTATAATGGATTAGGGCATATAACAGATTAGGGCATATAACAGATTAGGGTGTATAACAGATTAATGCATATATTGCATTAGGGCGTATAAGCATTAGGGTTTATAATGAATTAGGCTATTTAACAGATTAGGGCATATAACAGATTAGGGCATATAATAAATTAAGGTGTATAACAGATTAGGGTATATAAGGAATTAGGTGTATAACAGATTAGTGCATATAATGAATTAGGGTGTATAACAGATTAGGGTATATAACAGATTAGGGCGTATAATGAATTAGGGTGTATAACAGATTAGGGTATATAACAGATTAGGGCGTATAATGAATTAGGGTGTATAACAGATTAGGGCATATAATGAATTAGGGTGTATAACAGATTAGGGTGTATAACAGATTAGGGCGTATAACGGAGAAGTGCTGATAAAACTAACACCTATATGAATTTTACAATAACACTCCCCATCCCACGTATCCTGTACTGTTAATTACATAAGAACTCACAGACAGATGTACAGTAAATGATTTATTGAAGAGTGAAGCGCTGTATCATTTCAGTACAAATAAATGGGGGGAGCATGACAATGTCAGCTTTACAATAGCAGAAATGTATCATGATTACTGGGCGCCGCGCACTGTGCCAGATGGCTCGCACGGAACAAAGGCGTTGTCTGCTTTTAACTATGCATTTATTAAATCTGCCAGTGAGGTAGAGTTACTGACACAGCTCCAGAAGACGCACATCTGTCACTCGTGTATTGTGCTCCCCTTTTGTCTATTACCAAAACACTTACGGAAAAAAGCATCGCAAGAAGCACCTTTTGTTTTATGTATCATTTTACCCTATTGAAATAACCATCATACGAATATTGTAGTGTAGAAAGAATAGCACTTAGTATACCCGCTGAGGGTTTGTATAATCATTGTGTACAAGGCAGTGTAATGTGTCTGCCCTGCTGCTTGTTAGCAACACATGAATAACGCATTATTAACGTCACCTAAGTGCAATTACATAACCAGGCGTTAAAGGGACTTTAAGTTGTTTTTTTATAACCAGCAATTAAATGCTGCATTACAATAACTCTTCATGCAAAAATCTAAATCATCTCATTCATAATCTGCAACATTCATTTAAAGGGGCGTGAAAACCAAAATTTTCAGTTTATAATTCCGATAGATCCCACAGTTTCAAACAACTATTTAGTTCTATTATCTAATTTGCTTCATTCTCTTGTTATTCTTTGTTGAAGAGATACTTAGGTAGGTAGCGTGCACATGCCTGTAGAAATATTGCTGTTATTTAGTGTTCTTGCTAATGTATAATATTGTGTGTTATAGAGATACCTAGGTAGTATCTGTAGCACTACATGACAGGTAATAGTGCTGTTATCTAGTGCTCTTGTTAATGTACAATATTGTGTGTTATAGAGATAACTAGGTAGCATTTGTAGCACTACATGACAGGTAATAGTGCTATTATCTAGTGTTCTTGCTAATGTATAATATTGTGTTATAGAGATAACTAGGTAGTATCTGTAGCACTACATGACAGGTAATAGTGCTGTAATCTAGTGCTCTTGCTAATGTATAATATTGTGTTATAGAGATACCTAGGTAGTATCTGTAGCACTACATGACAGGTAATAGTGCTGTTATCTAGTGCTCTTGCTAATGTATAATATTGTGTTATAGAGATACTTTTAGGTAGTATCTGTAACACTACATGACAGGTAATAGTGCTGTTATCTAGTGCTCTTGCTAATGTATAATATTGTGTGTAATAGAGATACCTAGGTAGTATCTGAAGCACTACATGACAGGTAATAGTGCTGTTATCTAGTGCTCTTGCTAATGTATAATATTGTGTGTTATAGAGATACCTAGACAGCATCTGTAACACTACATGACAGGTAATAGTGCTATTATCTAGTGCTCTTGCTAATGTATAATATTGTGTGTTATAGAGATACCTAGGTAGTATCTGTAGCACTACATGACAGGTAATAATGCTGTTAGCTAGTGCTCTTGCTAATGTATAATATTATATTATAGAGATACCTAGGTAGTATTTGTAGCACTACATGACAGGTAATAGTGCTGTTATCTAGTGTTCTTGCTAATGTATAATATTATGTGTTATAGAGATACCTAGGTAGTATCTGTAGCACTACATGACAGGTAATAATGCTGTTAGCTAGTGCTCTTGCTAATGTATAATATTATATTATAGAGATACCTAGGTAGTATCTGTAGCACTACATGACAGGTAATAGTGCTGTTATCTAGTGCTCTTGCTAATGTATAATATTGTGTTATAGAGATACCTAGGAAGTATCTGTAACACTACATGACAGGTAATAGTGCTGTTATCTAGTGCTCTTGCTAATGTATAATATTATGTGTTATAGATATACCTAGGTAGTATCTGTAACACTACTTGACAGGTAATGTGCTGTTATCTAGTGCTCATGCTAATGTATAATATTGTGTGTTATAGAGATACCTAGGTAGTATCTGTAGCACTACATTACAGGTAATAGTGCTGTTATCTAGTGCTCTTGCTAATGTATAATATTGTGTGTTATAGAGATACCTAGGTAGTATCTGTAGCACTACATGACAGGTAATAGTGCTGTTATCTAGTGCTCATGCTAATGTATAATATTGTGTGTTATAGAGATACCTAGGTAGTATCTGTAACACTACATGACAGGTAATAGTGCTGTTATCTAGTGCTCTTGCTAATGTATAATAGTGTGTGTTATAGAGATACCTAGGTAGTATCTGTAGCACTACATGACAGGTAATAGTGCTGTTATCTAGTGCTCTTGCTAATGTATAATATTGTGTGTTATAGAGATACCTAGGTAGTATCTGTAGCACTACATGACAGGTAATAGTGCTGTTATCTAGTGCTCTTGCTAATGTATAATATTGTGTGGTATAGAGATACCTAGGTAGTATCTGTAGCACTACATGACAGGTAATAGTGCTGTTATCTAGTGCTCTTGTTAATGTATAATATTGTGTATTATAGAGATACCTAGGTAGCATCTGTAGCACTACATGACAGGTAATAGTGCTGTTATCTAGTGCTCATGCTAATGTATAATATTGTGTTATAGAAATACCTAGGTAGTATCTGTAGCACTACATGACAGGTAATAGTGCTGTTATCTAGTGATCTTACTAATGTATAATATTGTGTGATATAGAGATACCTAGGTAGTATCTGTAGCACTACATGACAGGTAATAGTGCTGTTATCTAGTGCTCTTGCTAATGTATAATATTGTGTGGTATAGAGATACCTAGGTAGTATCTGTAGCACTACATGACAGATAATAGTGCTGTTATCTAGTGCTCTTGTTAATGTATAATATTGTGTATTATAGAGATACCTAGGTAGCATCTGTAGCACTACATGACAGGTAATAGTGCTGTTATCTAGTGCTCATGCTAATGTATAATATTGTGTTATAGAGATACCTAGGTAGTATCTGTAGCACTACATGACAGGTAATAGTGCTGTTATCTAGTGCTCTTGCTAATGTATAATAATATGTTATAAAGATACCTAGTAGCATCTGTAGCACTACATGACAGGTAATAGTGCTGTTATCTAGTGATCTTGCTAATGTATAATATTGTGTGGTATAGAGATACCTAGGTAGTATCTGTAGCACTACATGACAGGTAATAGTGCTGTTATCTAGTGCTCTTGCTAATGTATAATATTGTGTTATAGAGATACCTAGGTAGCATCTGTAGCACTACTTGACAGGTAATAGTGCTGTTATCTAGTGCTCTTGCTAATGTATAATATTGTGTATTATAGAGATACCTGGGTAGCATCTGTAGCACTACTTGACAGGTAATAGTGCTGTTATCTAGTGCTCTTGCTAATGTATAATATTGTGTGTTATAGAGATACCTAGGTAGTGTCTGTAGCACTACATGTCAGGTAATAGTGCTGTTATCTAGTGCTCTTGCTAATGTATAATATTGTGTGTTATAGAGATACCTAGGTAGTATCTGTAGCACTACATGACAGGTAATAGTGCTGTTATCTAGTGCTCTTGTTAATGTATAATTTTGTGTTATAGAGATACCTTGGTAGAATCTGTAGCACTACACGACAGGTAATAGTGCTGTTATCTAGTACTCTTGCTAATGTATGATATTGTGTTACAGAGATACCTAGGTAGTATCTTTAGCACTACATGACAGGAATAGTGCTGTTATCTAGTGCTCTTGCTAATGTATAATATTGTGTGTTATAGATACCTAGATACCATCTGTAGCACTAAATGACAGGTAATAGTGCTTTTATCTAGTGCTCTTGCTAATGTATAATATTGTGTGTTATAGATACCTAGATACCATCTGTAGCACTAAATGACAGGTAATAGTGCTTTTATCTAGTGCTCTTGCTAATGTATAATATTGTATATTATAGAGATACCTAGGTAGTATCTGTAGCACTACATGACAGGTAATAGTGCTGTTATTTAGTGTTCTTGCTAATGTATAATATTGTGTATTATAGAGATACCTAGGTAACATCTGTAGCACTACATGACAGGTAATAGTGCTGTTATCTAGTGCTCTCGCTAATGTATAATATTGTGTGTTATAGAGATACCTTGGTAGTATCTGTTGCACTACATGACGGGTAATAGTGCTGTTATCTAGTGCTCTTGCTAATGTATAACATTATTATAAAACGGCTGCCATCTAGTGCTCTTGCTAATGTATATTATTGTTATAAAACTGCTGCCATCTAGTGCTCTTGCTAATGTATAACATTGTTTTTAACCTGCTGCCATCTAGTGCTCTTGCTAATGTATAACATTGTTATAAAACTGCTGCCATCTAGTGCTCTTGCTAATGTATAACATTGTTATAAAACTGCTGCCATCTAGCGCTCTTGCAAATGTATAACATTGTTATAAAATTGCTGCCATCTAGCACTCTTGTTAATGTATAACATTATTATAAAACTACTGCCATCTATCGCTCTGGCTAATGTATAACATTGTTTTAAAACTGCTGCCATCTAGTGCTCTAGCTAATGTATAACATTGTTATAAAACTGCTGCCATCTAGTGCTCTTGCTAATGTATAACACTGTTATAAAACTGCTGCCATCTAGCGCTCTTGCTAATGTATAACATTGTTATAAAACTGCTGTCATCTAGTGCTCTTGCTAATGTATAACATTGTTATAAAACTGCTGCCATCTAGTGCTCTTGCTAATGTATAACATTGTTATAAAACTGCTGCCATCTAGTGCTCTTGCTAATGTATAACATTGTTATAAAACTGCTGCCATCTAGTGCTCTTGCTAATGTATAACATTGTTATAAAACTGCTGCCATCTAGTGCTCTTGCTAATGTATAACATTGTTATAAAACTGCTGCCATCTAGTGCTCTTGCTAATGTATAAAATTTTTATAAAACTGCTGCAATCTTGCGCTCTTGCAAATTATTATTATACTTTATTTATGAAGCGCCAACATATTTGCAGCGCTGTCCATGGATACAATTCATTTAAATAAAACAATACAAGACTTGTAAGATACAGGACAAAATTTACACATACAGGAAGGATTGAAGGCCCTATTTCCGTGGGAATTTACAATCTAGAAGGGTAGGAGGTTGAGAAACAGGAGGTGAGGACTGCAAGATTGGGAAAGATGTTAATACAGAGTTAGATGAGGGAAATGTTAGGTAAGTGAAATTAATTTATTATTGAGTTGGGTGGTAGGCTTCCCTGAACAGAAAAGTCTTTAGGGAACATTTAAAGGAAGACAGATTAGGGCAAAGCCTGACAGCACAAGGGAGAGCGTTCCAGAGGGTAGGTGCTGCACGACAGAAGTCCTGCAGTCTAGCATGAGAGGAGGTGATAGTTGTGGATGCAAGGAGCAGGTCATTGTTGGATCTTAGTGGACGGGCTGGAGTATACTTGTGTATTAGATAGGATAGGTAGAGGGGAGTGGCGTTGGTGAGAGCATTGTATGTAAGGGTGAGAATTTTGAATTTAATTCTGCTGTGAATGGGGAGCCAATGAAGGGACTCGCAGAGAGGTGCAGCAGATACAGATCGACGGGAAAGGTGGATCAGCCTGGCAGAGGCATTTAGGATGGATTGAAGGGGAAGAGAGGCGGGATAGAGGAAGGCCAGCGAGTAAGTTATTGCAGTAGTTGGGAGATAACAAGGGAGTGTATTATTTGCTTTGTGGTGTCAGTGCTCAGAAAAGGGCGAATTTTGGAAATATTGCGTAGATGGTTGCTGCAGGATGTAGAAAGCGATTGGATATGGGGGACGAAGGATAGATTTGAGTCATGTGTGACTCAGAGGCAGCGGACTTGGAGCGATGGGGAAATGGGATAGAGAATTCATAAGTCGGTGTAGAGCTTGAGGGGGGATAAGAAGGAGTTCAGTCTTGGACATGTTAATCTTTAGGTGGTGAGAGGCCATCCAGGAAGAAATACCAGATAAGCAGTTGCTGACATGAGAAAGGACAGAGGGAGAGAGAGCAGGGGTGGAGAGGTAGATTTGGGTGTCATCAGCATAGAGGTGATATTTGAAGCCATAACTGTTGATAAGTTTACCCAGTGAAGAAGTATAGATGGAGAAGAGTAGAGGACCCAGAACAGATCCTTGAGGTACTCCAACATACAGAGGCATAGGAGAGGAGGAGTCGCTGGCAAATGACACAGAAAAAGACCTGTGAGAAATATAGGAGTGAATCCAGGAAAGAGCAGTGTCACAGAGGCCAAAAGAGCTAAGGGTCTTTAGAAGGAGGGGGTGGCTAACTGTGTCGAAGGCAGCTGAGAGGTCGAGTAAGATGAGTATAGAGTAGTGGGCAATATTTTTTGCAGAGAGAAGATCGTTTGTAACCTTGGTAAGGGCAGTCTCAGTTGAGTGTTTTGGGCAGAATCTGGATTGCAGTGGGTCAAGCAAGGAGTTGGTGGACAGGAAGTGGGTTAGGTGATTGTAAACTAGTATTTCAAGGAGTTTTGATGTTAGTGGAAGCAGTGATATGGGGCGGTAGCTATCAGGAGAATTAGGGTTGAGGTAGGGTTTTTTGAGTATGGGAGTGACTTTTGCGTGTTTGAAAAAAGATGGGAATGAGCCGGTAGAGAGAGAGATAGGTTGAAGATGTGGGTAAGAGCAGGAGTGAGGGTGGAAGATAGGAAGGATATTAGATGGGAAGGGATAGGGTCAAGTGGGCAGGTAGTGAGGTGTGAGGAAGATAGTAAGGAAGAAACTTCATTCTCAGTGGCTGGATGGAAGATAGAGAGGGTGGCAGAGGGAGTAATTGGGCCTGTTGTTGGAATATTGCAGCTTGGTGTTGGGATGTTGCTTCAGATAGTACGTGTTTTGTTTAAAAAGTAGTCCGCCAGGGCTTGAGCACTAAAGACAGACGGGGGTGGTGGAGCAGGTGGGTAGAGGAGAGAGTTAAAGGTGGAAAAGAGTCATTTAGGGTTTGAGGAAAGAGTAAATATGATAGAAGAGAAGTAGGTTTGCTTGGCTAAGTGAAGGGCAGAAGTGTATGAATGAAGAATAAACTTATAGTGTATGAAATCAGGTTCAGAGTGAGTTTTCCTCCAGACAAGCTCAGCAGTACGAGAGCATTTTTGCAAATAGCGTGTTTGCTGAGCATGCCAGGGCTGTAACTGATTGCATTGTGTTTTGCGCAGTTGGGGAGGGGCAAGAGTGTCTAATGCAGAGGAAAGAGTTTTGTTATAGTGGGCTGTAGCAAGATCAGGGCAGGTTATAGTGGAAGTGTAAGGGAGGAGATTTTGAATGATTTTTTGAAAATTGGAGCGGGTCCACAGCATGTGTATTTCTGCAGGTGCGGGGGCGGGATGGAGAACTGGGTTTAGCTTTTGCATTAATATTATAGGTGACCAGGTGATGGTCTGAAATGGGAAAAGGGCAACAGGTGGTGTCAGATATAGAGCAGAGGTAGGAAAATACCAGTTCGATGGAGTGTCCATCACGGTGAGTCAGGAGTAGGGTGGATTGTGAGTGAAAGATGTTTAGAGGCAGTGGGGGCAGATGGGTTGTCAGTGGGAATGTTGAAGTCCCCAAGAAGTAGGGTTGGTATATTTGAAGAGAGAAAGTGAGGAAGTTAGGCGGCGAAGTTGTTAAAAAATTGGGAGGTTGGTCCAGGAGGGCGATAGATGACTGCCACTTTGAGGGAGAAAGGGGAGAACAGGCGAATACAGTGGACTTCAAAGGAGGAGATGGGATTGGAGGTAGGTATTGATAAGTGCAGGAGGGGGAGAGCAGGATGCCAACACCGCCGCCACATTTCTCACCTGGCCTAGGGGTATGGCTATAGTGAAGGCCACCATGTGTGAGAACAGCAATAGAAACAGTGTCAGAAGGAGATAACCAGGTTTCTGTAATTGCTAAAAGGGTGAAAGCATTTGATATAAACAGGTCATGAATGGCTGTAAGTTTGTTGCAGACAGAGCGTGAGTTCCATAGTGCGCAGGTGAAAGGAGTGTGTGCGTGTGGGATGCATTGGATGGAAATGAGGTTATGTGTGTTGCTTTTATTAAAGTTTCTATAAGGAGTACGTGATTGGGTAATGGTAGAAATGATGGTGGGCCCAGGATTTGGAGAGATGTTGCCTGATGCTAATAGCATCAAGATGGAAAGTAAGAGTAGGTGAGAATGAGATTTATAGCAGTGGGGTATTTCTGGGAGGTGGTGCAGTTTGTTGATATAGATTTTAAAATATATAGCATTGTTACAAAACTGCTGCCATCTAGTGTTTTTGTTAATGTATAACATTGTTACAAAACGTCTGCCATCTAGTGCTCTTGTTAATGTATAACATTTTTATAAAACAGCTGCCATCTAGTGCTCTTGTTAATGTATAACATTGTTACTGCTGCCATCTAGTGCTCTTGTCAATGTATAATATTGTTATAAACTGCTGCCATCTAGTGCTCTTGTAAATGTATAACATTATTATAAAACTGCTGCCATCTAGTGCTCTTGCTAATGTATAATATTATTATAAAACTGCTGCTGTCTAGTGCTCTTGCTAATGTATAACATTGTTATAAAACTGCTGCCATCTAGCGCTCTTACTAATGTATAACATTGTTATAAAACTGCTGCCATCTAGTGCTCTTGCTAATGTATAACATTGTTATAAAACTGCTGCCATCTAGTGCTCTTGTTAATGGATAACATTATTATAAAACTGCTGCCATCTAGTGCTCTTGCTAATGTATAACATTGTTATAAAACTGCTGCCATCTAGCACTCTTACTAATATATAACATTGTTATACAACTGCTGCCATCTAGTGCTCTTGTTAATGTATAACATTGTTATAAAACTGCTGCCATCTAGTGCTCTTGTTAATGGATAACATTATTATAAAACTGCTGCATCTAGTGCTCTTGCTAATGTATAACATTATTATACAACTGCTGCCATCTAGTGCTGAAGACACGTGCACACTCTTGAGCTTACACCCCTGCTTTTCAACAAAGGATAACAAGAAAACAAGAAAATTTGATAATTGAAGTAAATTGTAAAGTTGTTCAAAATTGTAAGTTTTATCTGAATCAAACTATTTTTGGGGGTCTTTGGTCAGTTTAAGTTACATTTATAAATAACAAAAACTGTAAAATATTGTGAATTATTACACTGTCCACTCCCAGCTAATTTCCATCTTCAAGACATCTGTTGCGGAGCATCCTCTTCTTTCCACGGCTATCGAAGAATGAAGGTTCCATTAAGGGACGTCATCCAAGATGGCGTCCCTTGAATTTCGATTGGCTGATAGAATTCTATCAGCCAATCGGAATTAAAGGTGAAAAAATCTATTGGCTGATGCAATCAGCCCATATGATTGAGCTTCAATCCTATTGGCTGATCCAATCAGCCAATAGGATTGAGCTTGCACTCTATTGGCTGATTGGAACAGCCAATAGAATGCGAGCTCAATCCTATTGGTTGATTGCATCAGCCAATAGGATTTTTTCACCTTTAATTCCGATTGGCTGATAGAATTCTATCACCAAATTGGAATTCAAGGGACGCCATCTTGGATGACGTCCCTTAAAGGAACCTTCATTCTTCGTTAGCAGTAGAAAGAAGAGGATGCTCCGCACCGGATGTCTTGAAGATTGAGCTGCTCCGCGCCAGATGGATAAAGATAGAATATGCCCTCTGGATGAAGACTTCTGCGGGCTTGGATGAAGACTTCGGCCCACTTGGATGAAGACTTCTGCCGCTTCGTTGAGGATGGATGTCCGGTCTTCAAAAACTGTAAGTGGATCTTGGGTGGGTTTTATTTTTAGATTAGGGTTTGGGCAGAAAAAGATCTAAATGCCATTTTAAAGGCAATGCCCATCCAAATGCCCTTTTCAGGGCAATGGGGAGCTTAGCTTTTTTAGATAGGATTTTATTTCGAGGGTTGGTTGTGTGGGTGGTGGGTTTTACTGTTGGGGGGTTGTTTGTATTTCTTTTTACAGGTAAAAAACTGATTTCTTTGGGGCAATAACCCACAAAACGCCCTTTCTTTCATGTAATTGGCAAGAGTCCATGAGCTAGTGACGTATGGGATATACAATCATACCAGGAGGGGCAAAGTTTCCCAAACCTCGAAATGCCTATAAATAAACCCCTCACCACACCCATAATTCAGTTTTACAAACTTTGGCTCCTATGGAGGTGGTGAAGTAAGTTTGTGCTAAGATTTCTACGTTGATATACGCTTCTCAGCATTTTTTGAAGCCCGATTCCTCTCAGAGTACAGTGAATATCAGAGGGATGTGAAGGGAGTATCACCTATTGAATGCAATGGTTTTCCTCACGGGGATCTATTTCATAGGTTCTCTGTTATCGGTCGTAGAGATTCATCTCCTACCTCCTTTTTCAGATCAACGATATACTCTCATATTCCATTACCTCTACTGACAACCAATTCAGTACTGGATATCTGGATATCTGCAATATGTGGATGGGTGTCTTTTTGGTAAGTATGTTTTCATTACTTAAGACACTCTCTATGGTTTGGCACTTTATGTATTTATATAAAGTTCTAAATATACAGTATGTATTGTACTTTTGCCATGATTAAGGTTTTCAGTATATTTCCTTTTGCAGACTGTCAGTTTCATATCTGGGAAATGTTTTTTTCAATGAAAATTTATTTCTTACCTGGGGTATAGTCTCTTTTTCAAATTGACTGTCTTTTAAATTCGCGGGCAGAATTAGGTTTGCGAGGGCGCAAAATGCCAAAGTTTATTACGTAATTTTTGGTGCAAGATATTTTGCCGCAAAGTTACGTTTGTTGACTCAAATTCGTCATTTCCTTCACAAGGTTGCATCATCTATGACGCTAGTGTGTTGTTTTCGGACGTTTTTGTCGACAAAAAATATTTTTCTATTTGTTGTGCGTCATTCTTGACACCAAATATTTTCATTATTTAAGACCCCATTCCTATTTGCCTCTTGCCTTTTTCTATGTCAGAGGGCTATGCTGTTTGCATTTTTTCCCATTCCTGAAACTGCCATATAAGGAAATTGATCATTTTGCTTTATATTTTGTTGTTTTCTCTTACATTTGCAAGGTCTCAATGTGATCCTGTCTCAGAATTCACTGTTGGATCCCTGCTGCCTGATAACAGTTCTACCAAAATTAAGTGTTGTAAACTTGTGGAGATTATACCTCCAGCTGTGGTTTGTAACAGTTGTCATGATAAACTTTAACATGCAGAAAATGTATCCATCTGTAGTAGTTCATTACCTGTTGCTGTTCCCTGAACATCTAATGCACAAGATATACTGGTAAATTTAAAATAATTTATTTCCGATTCTATTCAGAAGGCTTTGTCTGCCATCCCGCATTCTAATAAACATAAAAGGCCTTTAAAACTTCTCATAGAGTTGATGAAATTTCAAATGACCGGCAACATACTGATTTATCCTTCTCTGATGAGGATCTATCTGATTCATAAGATCCTGCCTCAGATATTGACACTGACAAATCCTCTTATTTATTTAAATTGGAGTATATTCGTTCTTTATTAAAAGAAGTGTTGATTACATTAGATATGGAGGAAACTAGTCCTCTTGATATTAAAACTAGTAAACGTTTAAATTCTGTTTATAAACCTCCTGTGATTATTCCAGAGGTTTTTCCAGTTTCTGATGCTATTTCTGATATGATTTCTAAAGAATGGAATAGGCCTGGTACTTCTTTTATTCCTTCTTCAAGGTTTAAAAAATTGTATCCTTTGCCAGCAGTTAGATTTGAGTTTTGGGAAAAGATCCCCAAAGTTGATAGGGCTCTCTCTACTCTTGCTAAACGTACTACTATTCCTACGGAAATCTTTTAAAGATCCTTTAGATAGGAAACTTGAATCTTATCTAAGGAAGGCTTATTAATATTCAGGTCATCTTCTTAGGCCTGCAATTTCTTTGGCTGATGTTGCAGCTGCTTCAACTTTTTGGTTGGAAACTTTAGCGCAACAAGTATCGGATCATGATTTGTCTAGCATTGTTAAGTTGATTCAACATGCTAATAATTTCATTTGTGATGCCAATTTTATATCAAAATTGATGTTAAATCTATGTCTTTAGCTATTTTAGCTAGAAGAGCTTTGTGGCTCAAATCTTGGAATGCTGCTGGGCTTTTAAGAATGAAGCTTCAGTTGATCAGAATTGCAAAGCAGCAACTTGGTCTTCTTTGCATACAGTTACTAAATTCTACCATTTTTATGTATTTGCTTCTTTGGAAGCAGTTTTTGGTAGGAAAGTTCTTCAGGCAGCTGTTTCAGTTTGATTCTTCTGCTTATGATTTAAGTTTTTCTTTTTCTTTTTTGAGAATAAACTTATATTTGGGTTGTGGATTAATTTTTGTCAGCGAAATGGCTGTTTTTATTTTGTCCCTCCCTCTCTAGTGACTCTTGCCTCAAGAGTCCATGAGGCCCACCCTCTCTTCAAGAGTCCATGAGCCCCACCCTCTTTTTTATGGTGGTTATGATTTTTTTGTATAAAGCACAATTATTTCCAAATTCCTTTGTTGATTCTTTTTACGCCTTTCTTTATCACCCACTACTTGGCTATTCGTTAAACTGAATTGCGGGTGTGGTGAGGGGTGTATTTATAGGCATTTCGAGGTTTGGGAAACTTTGCCCTTCCTGGTAGGATTGTATATCCCATACTTCACTAGCTCATGGACTCTTGCCAATATGAAATAAATTAATTTATCAGGTAAGTTCTTACATAAATTATGTTTTTAAGGGTCATTGGTAGTTTATTGTAGGCTAGGGTTTTTTTATTTGGGGGGGGGTGCTTTTTATTTTGATAGGGCTATTAGATTAGGTGTAATTAGTTTACATATTTGAAAATTTATTTTTTATTTTGTGTAATTTAGTCTTTGTTTTTGTAATTTAGTTAATTGTATTTAATTAATGTAATTTATTTAATTGTAGTGTAAGGATAGGTGTTATTATAACTCAGGTTAGGTTTTATTTTACAGGTAAATTTGTATTTATTTTAACTAGGTAGTTGGGTAAATAGTTAATAACTATTTTATAACTAGTCTACCTAGTTAAAATAAATACAAACTTGCCTGTGAAATAAAAATAAAACCTAAGCTAGATACAATGTAACTATTAGTTATATTGTAGCTAACTTAGGGTTTATAGATCTCACTATTAGACGTTATATGAAGGAATTTCTTATACAGAGAGTACTAGTTTGAATCAGTGATATAAAGATACTGTTATAGATCTCACTATTCGACGTTATATGAAAGAATTCCTTATACAGAAAGTACTAGTTTGTATCAGTGAAATAAAGATTCTGTTATAGATCTCACTATTAGACGTTATATGAAGGAATTCCTTATACAGAGAGTACTAGATTGTATCAGTGATATAAAGATTCTGTTATAGATCTCACTATTAGATGTTATATGAAGGTATTCCTTATACAGATAGTACTAGATTGTATCAGTGATATAAAGATACTGTTATAGATCTCACTATTAGACGTTATATGAAGGAATTCCTTATACAGAGAGTACTAGTTTGTATCAGTGATATAAAGA
This sequence comes from Bombina bombina, assembly GCF_027579735.1. Classification (NCBI taxonomy): domain Eukaryota; kingdom Metazoa; phylum Chordata; class Amphibia; order Anura; family Bombinatoridae; genus Bombina; species Bombina bombina. The sequence goes on along the minus strand of NC_069504.1, from coordinate 1,137,306,347 downwards.
TACTGTTATAGATCTCACTATTAGACGTTATATGAAGGAACTCCTTATACAGAGAGTACTAGATTGTATCAGTGATATAAAGATACTGTTATAGATCTCACTATTAGACGTTATATGAAGGAATTCCTTATACAGAGAGTACTAGATTGTATCAGTGATATAAAGATACCGTTATAGATCTCACTATTAGACGTTATATGAAAGAATTCCTTATACAGAGAGTACTAGATTGTATCAGTGATATAAAGATACTGTTATAGATCTCACTATTAGACGTTATATGAAGGAATTCCTTATACAGAGAGTACTAGTTTGTATCAGTGACATAAATATACTGTTATAGATCTCACTATATGAAGGAATTCCTTATACAGAGAGTACTAGTTTGTGTCAGTGATTTAAAGATACTGTTATAGATCTCACTATATGAAGGTATTCCTTAAACATATATTACTAGTTTGTATCAGTGACATAAAGATACTGTTATAGATCTCACTATATGAAGGAATTCCTTATACAGAGAGTACTAGTTTGTATTAGTGACATAAAGATACTGTTATAGATCTCACTATATGAAGGTATTCCTTATACAGAGAGTACTAGTTTGTATCAGTGAAATAAAGATTCTGTTATAGATCTCACTATTAGACGTTATATGAAGGAATTCCTTATACAGAGAGTACTAGTTTGTATCAGTGATATAAAGATACTGTTATAGATCTCAATATATGAAGGTTTTCCTTAAACATATATTACTAGTTTGTATCAGTGACATAAAGATACTGTTATAGATCTCACTATATGAAGGTATTCCTTATACAGAGAGTACTAGTTTGTATCAGTGATATAAAGATACTGTTATAAATCTCACTATTAGACGTTATATGAAGGATTTCCTTATACAGAGTTAACTTGTTTGTATCAGTGATAAAAAGATACTGTTATAGATCTCGCTATTAGACGTTATATGAAGGAATTCCTTATATAGAGAGTACTAGTTTGTATCAGTGATATAAAGATACTGTTATAGATCTCACTATTAGACGTTATATGAAGGATTTCCTTATACAGAGTTAACTTGTTTGTATCAGTGATAAAAAGATACTGTTATAGATCTCGCTATTAGACGTTATATGAAGGAATTCCTTATATAGAGAGTACTAGTTTGTATCAGTGATATAAAGATACTGTTATAGATCTCACTATTAGACGTTATATGAAGGAACTCCTTATACAGAGAGTACTAGTTTGTATCAGTGCTATAAAGATACTGTTATAGATCTCACTATTAGACATTATATGAAGGAATTCCTTATACAGAGAGTACTAGATTGTATCAGTGATATAAAGATACTGTTATAGATCTCACTATTAGACATTATATGAAGGAATTCCTTATACAGAGAGTACTAGATTGTATCAGTGATATAAAGATACTGTTATAGATCTCACTATTAGACGTTATATGAAGGAACTCCTTATACAGAGAGTACTAGATTGTATTAGTGATATAAAGATACTGTTATGGATCTCACTATTAGACGTTATATGAAGGAATTCCTTATACAGAGAGTACTAGATTGTATCAGTGATATAAAGATACTGTTATAGATCTCACTATTAGACATTATATGAAGGAACTCCTTATACAGAGAGTACTAGATTGTATCAGTGATATAAAGATACTGTTATAGATCTCACTATTAGACGTTATATGAAGGAACTCCTTATACAGAGAGTACTAGATTGTATCAGTGATTTAAAGATACTGTTATAGATCTCACTATTAGACGTTATATGAAGGAACCCCTTATACAGAGAGTACTAGATTGTATCAGTGATATAAAGATACTGTTATGGATCTCACTATTAGACGTTATATGAAGGAATTCCTTATACAGAGAGTACTAGATTGTATCAGTGATATAAAGATACTGTTATAGATCTCACTATTAGACGTTATATGAAGGAACTCCTTATACAGAGAGTACTAGATTGTATCAGTGATATAAAGATACTGTTATGGATCTCACTATTAGACGTTATATGAAGGAATTCCTTATACAGAGAGTACTAGATTGTATCAGTGATATAAAGATACTGTTATAGATCTCACTATTAGACGTTATATGAAGGAACTCCTTATACAGAGAGTACTAGATTGTATCAGTGATATAAAGATACTGTTATAGATCTCACTATTAGACGTTATATGAAGGAATTCCTTATACAGAGAGTACTAGATTGTATCAGTGATATAAAGATACTGTTATAGATCTCACTATTAGACGTTATATGAAGGAATGCTTTATACAGAGAGTACTAGATTGTATCAGTGATATAAAGATACTGTTATAGATCTCACTATTAGACGTTATATGAAGGAATTCCTTATACAGAGAGTACTAGATTGTATCAGTGATATAAAGATACTGTTATAGATCTCACTATTAGACGTTATATGAAGGAATTCCTTATACAGAGAGTACTAGATTGTATCAGTGATATAAAGATACTGTTATAGATCTCACTATTAGACATTATATGAAGGAATTCCTTATACAGAGAGTACTAGATTGTATCAGTGATATAAAGATACTGTTATAAATCTCACTATTAGACGTTATATGAAGGAATTCCTTATACAGAGAGTACTAGATTGTATCAGTGATATAAAGATACTGTTATAGATCTCACTATTAGACGTTATATGAAGGAATTCCTTATACAGAGAGTACTAGATTGTATCAGTGATATAAAGATACTGTTATAGATCTCACTATTAGACGTTATATGAAGGAATTCCTTATACAGAGAGTACTAGATTGTATCAGTGATATAAAGATACTGTTATAGATCTCACTATTAGACGTTATATGAAGGAATTCCTTATACAGAGAGTACTAGATTGTAATCAGTGATATAAAGATACTGTTATAGATCTCACTATTAGACGTTATATGAAGGAATTCCTTATACAGAGAGTACTAGATTGTATCAGTGATATAAAGATACTGTTATAGATCTCACTATTAGACGTTATATGAAGGAATTCCTTATACAGAGAGTACTAGATTGTATCAGTGATATAAAGATACTGTTATAGATCTCACTATTAGACGTTATATGAAGGAATTCCTTATACAGAGAGTACTAGATTGTATCAGTGATATAAAGATACTGTTATAGATCTCACTATTAGATCGTTATATGAAGGAATTCCTTATACAGAGAGTACTAGATTGTATCAGTGATATAAAGATACTGTTATAGATCTCACTATTAGACGTTATATGAAGGAATTCCTTATACAAGAGTACTAGATTGTATCAGTGATTATAAGATACTGTTATAGATCTCACTATTAGACGTTATATGAAGGAATTCCTTATACAGAGAGTACTAGATTGTATCAGTGATATAAAGATACCTGTTATAGATCTCACTATTAGACGTTATATGAAGGAATTCCTTATACGAGAGTACTAGATTGTATCAGTGATATAAAGATACTGTTATAGATCTCACTATTAGACGTTATATGAAGGAATCTCCTTATACAGAGAGTACTAGATTGTATCAGTGATAAAAGATACTGTTATAGATCTCACTATTAGATGTTATATGAAGGAATTCCATATACAGAGAGTACTAGATTTGTATCAGTGATATAAAGATACTGTATAGATCTCACTATTAGACTGTTATAATGAAGGAATTCCTTATACAGAGAGTATAGATTGCATCAGTGATATAAGATACTGTTATAGATCTCACTATTAGACGTTATATGAAGGAATTCCTTATACAGAGAGTACTAGATTTGCAGCAGTGATATAAAGATACTGTTATAGAGCTCACTATTAGAGGCTTATATGAAGGAATTCCTTATACAGAGAGTACTAGATTGTATCAGTGATATAAAGATACTGTTATAGATCTCACTATTAGACGTTATATGAAGGAATTCCTTATACAGAGAGTACTAGATTGTATCAGTGATATAAAGATACGTTATAGATCTCACTATTAGACGTTATATGAAGGAATTCCATTATACAGAGAGTACTAGATTGTATCAGTGATATAAAAGATACTGTTATAGATCTCACTATTAGACGTTATATGAAGGAATTCTTATACAGAGAGTACTAGATTGTATCAGTGATATAAAGATACTGTTATAGATCTCACTATTAGACGTTATATGAAGAATTCCTTATACAGAGAGTACTAGATGTATCAGTGATATAAAGATACTGTTATAGATCTCACTATTAGACGTTATATGAAGGAATTCCTTATACAGATAGTACTAGATTGTATCAGTGATATAAAGATACTGTTATAGATCTCACTATTAGACGTTTATGAAGGAATTCCTTATACAGAGAGTACTAGATTGTATCAGTGATATAAAGATACTGTTATAGATCTCACTATTAGACGTTATATGAAGGAATTCCTTATACAGAGAGTACTAGATTGTATCAGTGATATAAAGATACTGTTATAGATCTCACTATTAGACGTTATATGAAGGAATTCCTTATACAGATGAAGGAATTCCTTATACGGATAGTACTAGATTGTATCAGTGATATAAAGATACTGTTATAGATCTCACTATTAGACGTTATATGAAGGAATTCCTTATACAGAGAGTACTAGATTGTATCAGTGATATAAAGATACGTTAAAGATCTCACTATTAGACGTTATATGAAGGAATTCCTATACAGGAGTACTCAGATTGTATCAGTGATATAAAGATACTGTTGATCGATCTCACTATTAGACGATATATGAAAGGAATTCCTTAGACGGAAGAGTACTAGATTGTATCAGTTGATATAAAGATACTGTTATACGATCTCACTATTCAGACGTTATATGATGGCAATGTCCTTATACAGCGAGTAATAGATTGTATCAGTGATATAAAGTAACTGATTATAGATCTCACTATTAGGACGGTTATAATGAAGGAATTCCTTATACAGAGAGTACTAGATTGTATCAGTGAGATAAAAGATAACTGTTATAGATTCACTCACTATTAGACGTTATCATATGAAGGAATTCCTTTATACAGAGAGTATCTAGATTGTATCAGTGATATAAAGATACTGATTATAGATCTCACTATTAGACGTTATATGAAGGAATTCCTTATACAGAGAGTACTAGATTGTATCAGTGATATAAAGTACTGTTATAGATCTCACTATTAGACGTTATATGAAGGAATTCCTTATACAGAGAGTACTAGATTGTATCAGTGATATAAAGATACTGTTATAGATCTCACTAATTAGACGTTATATGAAGGAATTCCTTATACAGAGAGTACTAGATTGTATCAGTGCTATAAAGATACGTTATAGATCTCACTATTAGACTGTTATATGAAGGAATTCCTTATACAGAGAGTACTAGATTGTATCAGTGATATAAAGATACTGTTATAGATCTCACTATTAGACGTTATATGAAGGAATTCCTTATACAGAGAGTACTAGATTGTATCAGTGATATAAAGATACTGTTATAGATCTCACTATTAGACTGTTATATGAAGGGAATTTCCTTATACAGAGAGTACTAGATTGTATCAGTGATATAAAGATCTGTTATAGATCTCACTATTAGACGTTAAATGAAGGAATTTCCTTATACAGAGAGTACTAGATTGTATCAGTGATATAAAGATACTGTTATAGATCTCACTATTAGATGTTATATGAAGGAATTCCTTATACAGAGAGTACTAGATTGTATCAGTGATATAAAGATACTGTTATAGATCTCACTATTAGACGTTATATGAAGGAATTCCTTATACAGAGAGTACTAGATTGTATCAGTGATATAAAGATACTGTTATAGATCTCACTATTAGACGTTATATGAAGGAATTCCTTATACAGAGAGTACTAGATTGTATCAGTGATATAAAGATACTGTTATAGATCTCACTATTAGATGTTATATGAAGGTATTCCTTATACAGAGAGTACTAGATTGTATCAGTGATATAAAGATACTGTTATAGATCTCACTATTAGACGTTATATGAAGGAATTCCTTATACAGAGAGTACTAGATTGTATCAGTGATATAAAGATACTGTTATAGATCTCACTATTAGACGTTATATGAAGGAATTCCTTATACAGAGAGTACTAGATTGTATCAGTGATATAAAGATACTGTTATAGATCTCACTATTAGACGTTATATGAAGGAATTCCTTATACAGAGAGTACTAGATTGTATCAGTGATATAAAGATACTGTTATAGATCTCACTATTAGACTGTTATATGAAGGAATTCCTTATACAGAGAGTACTAGATTGTATCAGTGATATAAAGATACTGTTATAGATCTCACTATTAGACGTTATATGAAGGAATTCCTTATACAGAGAGTACTAGATTGTATCAGTGATATAAAGATACTGTTATAGATCTCACTATTAGACGTTATATGAAGGAATTCCTTATACAGAGAGTACTAGATTGTATCAGTGATATAAAGATACTGTTATAGATCTCACTATTAGACGTTATATGAAGGAATTCCTTATACAGAGAGTACTAGATTGTATCAGTGATATAAAGATACTGTTATAGATCTCACTATTAGATGTTATATGAAGGAATTCCTTATACAGAGAGTACTAGATTGTATCAGTGATATAAAGATACTGTTATAGATCTCACTATTAGACGTTATATGAAGGAATTCCTTATACAGAGAGTACTAGATTGTATCAGTGATATAAAGATACTGTTATAGATCTCACTATTAGACGTTATATGAAGGAATTCCTTATACAGAGAGTACTAGATTGTATCAGTGATATAAAGATACTGTTATAGATCTCACTATTAGACGTTATATGAAGGAATTCCTTATTCAGAGAGTACTAGATTGTATCAGTGATATAAAGATACTGTTATAGATCTCACTATTAGACGTTATATGAAGGAATTCCTTATACAGAGAGTACTAGATTGTATCAGTGATATAAAGATACTGTTATAGATCTCACTATTAGATGTTATATGAAGGAATTCCTTATACAGAGAGTACTAGATTGTATCAGTGATATAAAGATACTGTTATAGATCTCACTATTAGACGTTATATGAAGGAATTCCTTATACAGAGAGTACTAGATTGTATCAGTGATATAAAGATACTGTTATAGATCTCACTATTAGACGTTATATGAAGGAATTCCTTATACAGAGAGTACTAGATTGTATCAGTGATATAAAGATACTGTTATAGATCTCACTATATGAAGGAATTCCTTATACAGAGAGTACTAGATTGTATCAGTGATATAAAGATACTGTTATAGATCTCACTATTAGACGTTATATGAAGGAACTCCTTATACAGAGAGTACTAGATTGTATCAGTGATATAAAGATACTGTTATAGATCTCACTATTAGACGTTATATGAAGGAATTCCTTATACAGAGAGTACTAGATTGTATCATTGATATAAAGATACTGTTATAGATCTCACTATTAGACGTTATATGAAGGAATTCCTTATACAGAGAGTACTAGTTTGCATCAGTGATATAAAGATACTGTTATAGATCTCACTATTAGACGTTATATGAAGGAATTCCTTATACAGAGAGTACTAGATTGCATCAGTGATATAAAGATACTGTTATAGATCTCACTATTAGACGTTATATGAAGGAATTCCTTATACAGAGAGTACTAGATTGTATCAGTGATATAAAGATACTGTTATAGATCTCACTATTAGATGTTATATGAAGGAATTCCTTATTCAGAGAGTACTAGATTGTATCAGTGATATAAAGATACTGTTATAGATCTCACTATTAGATGTTATATGAAGGAATTCCTTATACAGAGAGTACTAGATTGTATCAGTGATATAAAGATACTGTTATAGATCTCACTATTAGACGTTATATGAAGGAATTCCTTATACAGAGAGTACTAGATTGTATCAGTGATATAAAGATACTGTTATAGATCTCACTATTAGATGTTATATGAAGGAATTCCTTATACAGAGAGTACTAGATTGTATCAGTGATATAAAGATACCGTTATAGATCTCACTATTAGATGTTATATGAAGGAATTCCTTATACGGATAGTACTAGATTGTATCAGTGATATAAAGATACTGTTATAGATCTCACTATTAGACGTTATATGAAGGAATTCCTTATACGGAGAGTACTAGATTGTATCAGTGATATAAAGATACTGTTATAGATCTCACTATTAGACGTTATATGAAGGAATTCCTTATACAGAGAGTACTAGATTGTATCAGTGATATAAAGATACTGTTATAGATCTCACTATTAGACGTTATATGAAGGAATTCCTTATACAGAGAGTACTAGATTGTATCAGTGATATAAAAATACTGTTATAGATCTCACTATTAGACGTTATATGAAGGAATTCCTTATACAGAGAGTACTAGATTGTATCAGTGATATAAAGATACTGTTATAGATCTCACTATTAGACGTTATATGAAGGAATTCCTTATACAGAGAGTACTAGATTGTATCAGTGATATAAAGATACTGTTATAGATCTCACTATTAGACGTTATATGAAGGAATTCCTTATACAGAGAGTACTAGATTGTATCAGTGATATAAAGATACTGTTATAGATCTCACTATATGAAGGAATTCCTTATACAGAGAGTACTAGATTGTATCAGTGATATAAAGATACTGTTATAGATCTCACTATTAGACGTTATATGAAGGAACTCCTTATACAGAGAGTACTAGATTGTATCAGTGATATAAAGATACTGTTATAGATCTCACTATTAGATGTTATATGAAGGAATTCCTTATACAGAGAGTACTAGATTGTATCAGTGATATAAAGATACCGTTATAGATCTCACTATTAGATGTTATATGAAGGAATTCCTTATACAGATAGTACTAGATTGTATCAGTGATATAAAGATACTGTTATAGATCTCACTATTAGACGTTATATGAAGGAATTCCTTATACAGAGAGTACTAGATTGTATCAGTGATATAAAGATACTGTTATAGATCTCACTATTAGACGTTATATGAAGGAATTCCTTATACAGAGAGTACTAGATTGTATCAGTGATATAAAGATACTGTTATAGATCTCACTATTAGACGTTATATGAAGGAACCCCTTATACGGAGAGTACTAGATTGTATCAGTGATATAAAGATACTGTTATGGATCTCACTATTAGACGTTATATGAAGGAACCCCTTATACGGAGAGTACTAGATTGTATCAGTGATATAAAGATACTGTTATAGATCTCACTATTAGACGTTATATGAAGGAATTCCTTATACAGAGAGTACTAGATTGTATCAGTGATATAAAGATACTGTTATAGATCTCACTATTAGATGTTATATGAAGGAATTCCTTATACAGAGAGTACTAGATTGTATCAGTGATATAAAGATACTGTTATAGATCTCACTATTAGACGTTATATGAAGGAATTCCTTATACAGAGAGTACTAGATTGTATCAGTGATATAAAGATACTGTTATAGATCTCACTATTAGACGTTATATGAAGGAATTCCTTATACAGAGAGTACTAGATTGTATCAGTGATATAAAGATACTGTTATAGATCTCACTATTAGACGTTATATGAAGGAATTCCTTATACAGAGAGTACTAGATTGTATCAGTGATATAAAGATACTGTTATAGATCTCACTATTAGACGTTATATGAAGGAATTCCTTATACAGAGAGTACTAGATTGTATCAGTGATATAAAGATACTGTTATAGATCTCACTATTAGACTTTATATGAAGGAATTCCTTATACAGAGAGTACTAGATTGTATCAGTGATATAAAGATACTGTTATAGATCTCACTATTAGACGTTATATGAAGGAATTCCTTATACAGAGAGTACTAGATTGTATCAGTGATATAAAGATACTGTTATAGATCTCACTATTAGACGTTATATGAAGGAATTCCTTATACAGAGAGTACTAGTTTGCATCAGTGATATAAAGATACTGTTATAGATCTCACTATTAGACGTTATATGAAGGAATTCCTTATACAGAGAGTACTAGATTGCATCAGTGATATAAAGATACTGTTATAGATCTCACTATTAGACGTTATATGAAGGAATTCCTTATACAGAGAGTACTAGATTGTATCAGTGATATAAAGATACTGTTATAGATCTCACTATTAGACGTTATATGAAGGAATTCCTTATACAGAGAGTACTAGTTTGCATCAGTGATATAAATATACTGTTATAGATCTCACTATTAGATGTTATATGAAGGAATTCCTTATTCAGAGAGTACTAGATTGTATCAGTGATATAAAGATACTGTTATAGATCTCACTATTAGACGTTATATGAAGGAATTCCTTATACAGAGAGTACTAGATTGTATCAGTGATATAAAGATACTGTTATAGATCTCACTATTAGACGTTATATGAAGGAATTCCTTATACAGAGAGTACTAGATTGTATCAGTGATATAAAGATACTGTTATAGATCTCACTATTAGATGTTATATGAAGGAATTCCTTATACAGAGAGTACTAGATTGTATCAGTGATATAAAGATACTGTTATAGATCTCACTATTAGACGTTATATGAAGGAATTCCTTATACAGAGAGTACTAGATTGTATCAGTGATATAAAGATACTGTTATAGATCTCACTATTAGACGTTATATGAAGCAATTCCTTATACAGAGAGTACTAGTTTGCATCAGTGATATAAAGATACTGTTATATATCTCACTATTAGACGTTATATGAAGGAATTCCTTATACAGAGAGTACTAGATTGCATCAGTGATATAAAGATACTGTTATAGATCTCACTATTAGACGTTATATGAAGGAATTCCTTATACAGAGAGTACTAGATTGTATCAGTGATATAAAGATACTGTTATAGATCTCACTATTAGACGTTATATGAAGGAATTCCTTATACAGAGAGTACTAGTTTGTATCAGTGATATAAATATACTGTTATAGATCTCACTATTAGACGTTATATGAAGGAATTCCTTATACAGAGAGTACTAGATTGTATCAGTGATATAAAGATACTGTTATAGATCTCACTATATGAAGGAATTCCTTATTCAGAGAGTACTAGATTGTATCAGTGATATAAAGATACTGTTATAGATCTCACTATTAGATGTTATATGAAGGAATTCCTTATACAGAGAGTACTAGATTGTATCAGTGATATAAAGATACTGTTATAGATCTCACTATTAGACGTTATATGAAGGAATTCCTTATACAGAGAGTACTAGATTGTATCAGTGATATAAAGATACTGTTATAGATCTCACTATTAGATGTTATATGAAGGAATTCCTTATACAGAGAGTACTAGATTGTATCAGTGATATAAAGATACTGTTATAGATCTCACTATTAGACGTTATATGAAGGAATTCCTTATACAGAGAGTACTAGATTGTATCAGTGATATAAAGATACTGTTATAGATCTCACTATTAGACGTTATATGAAGGAATTCCTTATACAGAGAGTACTAGATTGTATCAGTGATATAAAGATACTGTTATAGATCTCACTATATGAAGGAATTCCTTATACAGAGAGTACTAGATTGTATCAGTGCTAAAAAGATACTGTTATAGATCTCACTATTAGACGTTATATGAAGGAATTCCTTATACAGAGAGTACTAGATTGTATCAGTGATATAAAGATACTGTTATAGATCTCACTATTAGACGTTATATGAAGGAACTCCTTATACAGAGAGTACTAGATTGTATCAGTGATATAAAGATACTGTTATAGATCTCACTATTAGATGTTATATGAAGGAATTCCTTATACAGAGAGTACTAGATTGTATCAGTGATATAAAGATACTGTTATAGATCTCACTATTAGACGTTATATGAAGGAATTCCTTATACAGAGAGTACTAGATTGTATCAGTGATATAAAGATACCGTTATAGATCTCACTATTAGATGTTATATGAAGGAATTCCTTATACAGAGAGTACTAGATTGTATCAGTGATATAAAGATACTGTTATAGATCTCACTATTAGACGTTATATGAAGGAACTCCTTATACAGAGAGTACTAGATTGTATCAGTGATATAAAGATACTGTTATAGATCTCACTATTAGATGTTATATGAAGGAATTCCTTATACAGAGAGTACTAGATTGTATCAGTGATATAAAGATACCGTTATAGATCTCACTATTAGATGTTATATGAAGGAATTCCTTATACAGATAGTACTAGATTGTATCAGTGATATAAAGATACTGTTATAGATCTCACTATTAGATGTTATATGAAGGAATTCCTTATACAGAGAGTACTAGATTGTATCAGTGATATAAAGATACTGTTATAGATCTCACTATTAGACGTTATATGAAGGAATTCCTTATACAGAGAGTACTAGATTGCATCAGTGATATAAAGATACTGTTATAGATCTCACTATTAGACGTTATATGAAGGAATTCCTTATACAGAGAGTACTAGATTGTATCAGTGATATAAAGATACCGTTATAGATCTCACTATTAGATGTTATATGAAGGAATTCCTTATACAGAGAGTACTAGATTGTATCAGTGATATAAAGATACTGTTATAGATCTCACTATTAGACGTTATATGAAGGAATTCCTTATACAGAGAGTACTAGATTGTATCAGTGATATAAAGATACTGTTATAGATCTCACTATTAGATGTTATATGAAGGAATTCCTTATACAGAGAGTACTAGATTGTATCAGTGATATAAAGATACTGTTATAGATCTCACTATTAGACGTTATATGAAGGAATTCCTTATACAGAGAGTACTAGATTGTATCAGTGATATAAAGATACTGTTATAGATCTCACTATTAGACTTTATATGAAGGAATTCCTTATACAGAGAGTACTAGATTGTATCAGTGATATAAAGATACTGTTATAGATCTCACTATTAGACGTTATATGAAGGAATTCCTTATACAGAGAGTACTAGATTGTATCAGTGATATAAAGATACTGTTATAGATCTCACTATTAGACGTTATATGAAGGAATTCCTTATACAGAGAGTACTAGATTGTATCAGTGATATAAAGATACTGTTATAGATCTCACTATTAGACGTTATATGAAGGAATTCCTTATACAGAGAGTACTAGATTGTATCAGTGATATAAAGATACTGTTATAGATCTCACTATATGAAGGAATTCCTTATACAGAGAGTACTAGATTGTATCAGTGATATAAAGATACTGTTATAGATCTCACTATTAGACGTTATATGAAGGAACTCCTTATACAGAGAGTACTAGATTGTATCAGTGATATAAAGATACTGTTATAGATCTCACTATTAGACGTTATATGAAGGAACTCCTTATACAGAGAGTACTAGATTGTATCAGTGATATAAAGATACTGTTATAGATCTCACTATTAGATGTTATATGAAGGAATTCCTTATACAGAGAGTACTAGATTGTATCAGTGATATAAAGATACTGTTATAGATCTCACTATTAGACGTTATATGAAGGAATTCCTTATACAGAGAGTACTAGATTGTATCAGTGATATAAAGATACTGTTATAGATCTCACTATTAGACGTTATATGAAGGAACTCCTTATACAGAGAGTACTAGATTGTATCAGTGATATAAAGATACTGTTATAGATCTCACTATTAGACGTTATATGAAGGAATTCCTTATACAGAGAGTACTAGATTGTATCAGTGATATAAAGATACTGTTATAGATCTCACTATTAGACATTATATGAAGGAATTCCTTATACAGAGAGTACTAGATTGTATCAGTGATATAAAGATACTGTTATAGATCTCACTATTAGACGTTATATGAAGGAATTCCTTATACAGAGTATACTAGTTTGTATCAATGATATAAAGATACTGTTATAGATCTCACTATTAGACGTTATATGAAGGAATTCCTTATACAGAGAGTACTAGATTGTATCAGTGATATAAAGATACTGTTATAGATCTCACTATTAGACGTTATATGAAGGAATTCCTTATACAGAGAGTACTAGATTGTATCAGTGATATAAAGATACTGTTATAGATCTCACTATTAGACGTTATATGAAGGAACTCCTTATACAGAGAGTACTAGATTGTATCAGTGATATAAATATACTGTTATAGATCTCACTATTAGACGTTATATGAAGGAATTCCTTATACAGAGAGTACTAGATTGTATCAGTGATATAAAGATACTGTTATAGATCTCACTATTAGACGTTATATGAAGGAATTCCTTATACAGAGAGTACTAGATTGTATCAGTGATATAAAGATACTGTTATAGATCTCACTATTAGATGTTATATGAAGGAATTCCTTATACAGAGAGTACTAGATTGTATCAGTGATATAAAGATACTGTTATAGATCTCACTATTAGACGTTATATGAAGGAATTCCTTATACAGAGAGTACTAGATTGTATCAGTGATATAAAGATACTGTTATAGATCTCACTATTAGACGTTATATGAAGGAATTCCTTATACAGAGAGTACTAGATTGTATCAGTGATATAAAGATACTGTTATAGATCTCACTATATGAAGGAATTCCTTATACAGAGAGTACTAGATTGTATCAGTGATATAAAGATACTGTTATAGATCTCACTATTAGACGTTATATGAAGGAACTCCTTATACAGAGAGTACTAGATTGTATCAGTGATATAAAGATACTGTTATAGATCTCACTATTAGACGTTATATGAAGGAATTCCTTATACAGAGAGTACTAGATTGTATCATTGATATAAAGATACTGTTATAGATCTCACTATTAGACGTTATATGAAGGAATTCCTTATACAGAGAGTACTAGTTTGCATCAGTGATATAAAGATACTGTTATAGATCTCACTATTAGACGTTATATGAAGGAATTCCTTATACAGAGAGTACTAGATTGCATCAGTGATATAAAGATACTGTTATAGATCTCACTATTAGACGTTATATGAAGGAATTCCTTATACAGAGAGTACTAGATTGTATCAGTGATATAAAGATACTGTTATAGATCTCACTATTAGATGTTATATGAAGGAATTCCTTATTCAGAGAGTACTAGATTGTATCAGTGATATAAAGATACTGTTATAGATCTCACTATTAGATGTTATATGAAGGAATTCCTTATACAGAGAGTACTAGATTGTATCAGTGATATAAAGATACTGTTATAGATCTCACTATTAGACGTTATATGAAGGAATTCCTTATACAGAGAGTACTAGATTGTATCAGTGATATAAAGATACTGTTATAGATCTCACTATTAGATGTTATATGAAGGAATTCCTTATACAGAGAGTACTAGATTGTATCAGTGATATAAAGATACGTTATAGATCTCACTATTAGATGTTATATGAAGGAATTCCTTATACGGATAGTACTAGATTGTATCAGTGATATAAAGATACTGTTATAGATCTCACTATTAGACGTTATATGAAGGAATTCCTTATACGGAGAGTACTAGATTGTATCAGTGATATAAAGATACTGTTATAGATCTCACTATTAGACGTTATATGAAGGAATTCCTTATACAGAGAGTACTAGATTGTATCAGTGATATAAAGATACTGTTATAGATCTCACTATTAGACGTTATATGAAGGAATTCCTTATACAGAGAGTACTAGATTGTATCAGTGATATAAGATACTGTTATAGATCTCACTATTAGACGTTATATGAAGGAATTCCTTATACAGAGAGTACTAGATTGTATCAGTGATATAAAGATACTGTTATAGATCTCACTATTAGACGTTATATGAAGGAATTCCTTATACAGAGAGTACTAGATTGTATCAGTGATATAAAGATACTGTTATAGATCTCACTATTAGACGTTATATGAAGGAATTCCTTATACAGAGAGTACTAGATTGTATCAGTGATATAAAGATACTGTTATAGATCTCACTATATGAAGGAATTCCTTATACAGAGAGTACTAGATTGTATCAGTGATATAAAGATACTGTTATAGATCTCACTATTAGACGTTATATGAAGGAACTCCTTATACAGAGAGTACTAGATTGTATCAGTGATA
Source organism: Bombina bombina (assembly GCF_027579735.1). Taxonomy (NCBI): domain Eukaryota; kingdom Metazoa; phylum Chordata; class Amphibia; order Anura; family Bombinatoridae; genus Bombina; species Bombina bombina. Next base: position 1,137,290,088 of record NC_069504.1, on the reverse strand, counting down.
TAAAGATACTGTTATAGATCTCACTATTAGATGTTATATGAAGGAATTCCTTATACAGAGAGTACTAGATTGTATCAGTGATATAAAGATACTGTTATAGATCTCACTATTAGATGTTATATGAAGGAATTCCTTATACAGATAGTACTAGATTGTATCAGTGATATAAAGATACTGTTATAGATCTCACTATTAGACGTTATATGAAGGAATTCCTTATACAGAGAGTACTAGATTGTATCAGTGATATAAAGATACTGTTATAGATCTCACTATTAGATGTTATATGAAGGAATTCCTTATACAGAGAGTACTAGATTGTATCAGTGATATAAAGATACTGTTATAGATCTCACTATTAGACGTTATATGAAGGAATTCCTTATACGGAGAGTACTAGATTGTATCAGTGATATAAAGATACTGTTATAGATCTCACTATTAGACGTTATATGAAGGAATTCCTTATACAGAGAGTACTAGATTGTATCAGTGATATAAAGATACTGTTATAGATCTCACTATTAGACGTTATATGAAGGAATTCCTTATACAGAGAGTACTAGATTGTATCAGTGATATAAAGATACTGTTATAGATCTCACTATTAGATGTTATATGAAGGAATTCCTTATACAGAGAGTACTAGATTGTATCAGTGATATAAAGATACTGTTATAGATCTCACTATTAGATGTTATATGAAGGAATTCCTTATACAGAGAGTACTAGATTGTATCAGTGATATAAAGATACTGTTATAGATCTCACTATTAGACGTTATATGAAGGAATTCCTTATACAGAGAGTACTAGATTGTGTCAGTGATATAAAGATACTGTTATAGATCTCACTATTAGACGTTATATGAAGGAATTCCTTATACAGAGAGTACTAGATTGTATCAGTGATATAAAGATACTGTTATAGATCTCACTATTAGACGTTATATGAAGGAATTCCTTATACAGAGAGTACTAGATTGTATCAGTGATATAAAGATACTGTTATAGATCTCACTATTAGACGTTATATGAAGGAATTCCTTATACAGAGAGTACTAGATTGTATCAGTGATATAAAGATACTGTTATAGATCTCACTATTAGACGTTATATGAAGGAATTCCTTATACAGAGAGTACTAGATTGTATCAGTGATATAAAGATACTGTTATAGATCTCACTATTAGACGTTATATGAAGGAATTCCTTATACAGAGAGTACTAGATTGCATCAGTGATATAAAGATACTGTTATAGATCTCACTATTAGACGTTATATGAAGGAATTCCTTATACAGAGAGTACTAGATTGTATCAGTGATATAAAGATACTGTTATAGATCTCACTATTAGACGTTATATGAAGGAATTCCTTATACAGAGAGTACTAGATTGTATCAGTGATATAAAGATACTGTTATAGATCTCACTATTAGACGTTATATGAAGGAATTCCTTATACAGAGAGTACTAGATTGTATCAGTGATATAAAGATACTGTTATAGATCTCACTATTAGACTGTTATATGAAGGAATTCCTTATACAGAGAGTACTAGATTGTATCAGTGATATAAAGATACTGTTATAGATCTCACTATTAGACGTTATATGAAGGAATTCCTTATACAGAGAGTACTAGATTGTATCAGTGATATAAAGATACTGTTATAGATCTCACTATTAGACGTTATATGAAGGAATTCCTTATACAGAGAGTACTAGATTGTATCAGTGATATAAAGATACTGTTATAGATCTCACTATTAGACGTTATATGAAGGAATTCCTTATACAGAGAGTACTAGATTGTATCAGTGATATAAAGATACTGTTATAGATCTCACTATTAGACGTTATATGAAGGAATTCCTTATACAGATAGTACTAGATTGTATCAGTGATATAAAGATACTGTTATAGATCTCACTATTAGACGTTATATGAAGGAATTCCTTATACAGAGAGTACTAGATTGTATCAGTGATATAAAGATACTGTTATAGATCTCACTATTAGACGTTATATGAAGGAATTCCTTATACAGAGAGTACTAGATTGTATCAGTGATATAAAGATACTGTTATAGATCTCACTATTAGACGTTATATGAAGGAATTCCTTATACAGAGAGTACTAGATTGTATCAGTGATATAAAGATACTGTTATAGATCTCACTATATGAAGGAATTCCTTATACAGAGAGTACTAGATTGTATCAGTGATATAAAGATACTGTTATAGATCTCACTATTAGACGTTATATGAAGGAATTCCTTATACAGAGAGTACTAGATTGTATCAGTGATATAAAGATACCGTTATAGATCTCACTATTAGACGTTATATGAAGGAATTCCTTATACAGAGAGTACTAGATTGTATCAGTGATATAAAGATACTGTTATAGATCTCACTATTAGACGTTATATGAAGGAATTCCTTATACAGAGAGTACTAGATTGTATCAGTGATATAAAGATACTGTTATAGATCTCACTATTAGACGTTATATGAAGGAATTCCTTATACAGAGAGTACTAGATTGTATCAGTGATATAAAGATACTGTTATAGATCTCACTATTAGACGTTATATGAAGGAATTCCTTATACAGAGAGTACTAGATTGTATCAGTGATATAAAGATACTGTTATAGATCTCACTATTAGACGTTATATGAAGGAATTCCTTATACAGAGAGTACTAGATTGTATCAGTGATATAAAGATACTGTTATAGATCTCACTATTAGACGTTATATGAAGGAATTCCTTATACAGAGAGTACTAGTTTGTATCAATGATATAAAGATACTGTTATAGATCTCACTATTAGACGTTATATGAAGGAATTCCTTATACAGAGAGTACTAGATTGTATCAGTGATATAAAGATACTGTTATAGATCTCACTATTAGACGTTATATGAAGGAATTCCTTATACAGAGAGTACTAGATTGTATCAGTGATATAAAGATACTGTTATAGATCTCACTATTAGACGTTATATGAAGGAACTCCTTATACAGAGAGTACTAGATTGTATCAGTGATATAAATATACTGTTATAGATCTCACTATTAGACGTTATATGAAGGAATTCCTTATACAGAGAGTACTAGATTGTATCAGTGATATAAAGATACTGTTATAGATCTCACTATTAGACGTTATATGAAGGAATTCCTTATACAGAGAGTACTAGATTGTATCAGTGATATAAAGATACTGTTATAGATCTCACTATTAGATGTTATATGAAGGAATTCCTTATACAGAGAGTACTAGATTGTATCAGTGATATAAAGATACTGTTATAGATCTCACTATTAGACGTTATATGAAGGAATTCCTTATACAGAGAGTACTAGATTGTATCAGTGATATAAAGATACTGTTATAGATCTCACTATTAGACGTTATATGAAGGAATTCCTTATACAGAGAGTACTAGATGTAATCAGTGATATAAAGAATACTGTTATAGATCTCACTATTTAGAGTTAATATGAAGGAGAATTCCTTATACAGAGAGTACTAAGATTGTATCAGAGATATAAAGATACAGTTATAGATCTCACTATAGACTGTTATATGAGAGAATTCCTTATACAGAGAGTTACTAGGATAGTATACATGTGATATAGAAGATATGCTTAATAGATCTCTACTATTAGCATGTTATAGTGAAGGACTTCCTTATTACAGAGAGTACTAGATTGTATCAGTGATATAAAGATATCCGATTATAGGATCTCACTAATAGACGTTATATGAACTGAATTCCCTTATACGGAGAAGTACTTAGATTGTATCAAGTGATATAAATGCATACTGTTATAGATCTCACTATTAGACTGTTATATGAAGGTATTTCCGTATACAGGGAGTACTAGATATGTATCAGTAGATATAAAGCATACTGATATAGATCTCACTATTTGACGTTAAAATGTAAGGAGATTCCTTATACAGAGAGTACTAGATTGTATCAGTGATATAAAGATACTGTTATAGATCTCCACTATTAGATGTTATATGAAGGAATTTCCTTATACAGAGAGTACTAGAATTGTATCAGTGATATAAAGATACAGTTATAGATCTCACTATTAGACGTTATATGAAGGAATTCCTTATACAGGAGAGTACTAGATTGTATCAGTGATATAAAGATACTGTTATAGATCTCACTATTAGACGTTATATGAAGGAATTCCTATACAGAGAGTACTGATGATGTATCAGTGATATAAAGATACTGTTATAGATCTCACTATTAGACGTTATATGAAGGAATTCCTTTATACAGAGAGTACTAGATTGTATCAGTGATATAAAGATACTGTTATAGATCTCACTATAGACGTTATATGAAGGAATTCCTTATACAGGAGAGTACTAGATTGTATCAGTGATATAAAAGATACTGTTATAGATCTCACTATTAGACGTTATTATGAAGGAATTCCTTATACAGAGAGTACTAGATTGTATCAGTGATATAAGATAACTGTTATAGATCTCACTATTAGATGTTATATGATGGAATTCCTTATACAGAGAGTACTAGATTGTATCAGTGATATAAAGATACTGTTATAGATTCTCACTATTAGACGTTATATGAAGGAACTCCTTATACAGAGAGTACTAGATTGTATTCAGTGATATAAAGATACTGTTATAGATCTCACTATTAGACGTTATATGAAGGGAATTCCTTATACAGAGAGTACTAGATTGTATCAGTGATATAAAGATACCGTTATAGATCTCACTATTAGATGTTATATGAAGGAATTCCTTATACAGATAGTACTAGATTGTATCAGTGATATAAAGATACTGTTATAGATCTCACTATTAGATGTTATATGAAGGAATTCCCTTATACAGGAGAGTACTAGATTGTATCAGTGATATAAAGATACTGTTATAGATCTCACTATTAGACGTTATATGAAGGAATTCCTTATACGTACTAGATTGTATCAGTGATATAAAGATACTGTTATAGATCTCACTATTAGACGTTATATGAAGGAATTCCTTATACAGAGAGTACTAGAGTTGTATCAGTGATTATAAAAGATACTGTTAATAGATCTCACTATTAGACGTTATATGAAGGAATTCCCTTATACAGAGAGTACTAGATTGTATCAGTGATATAAAGATACTGTTATAGATCTCACTATTAGACGTTATATGAAGGAATTCCTTATACAGAGAGTACTAGATTGTATCAGGTGGATATAAAGATACTGTTATAGATCTCACTATTAGACGTTATATGAAGGAATTCCTTATACAAGAGAGGTACTAGATTGTATCAGTGATATAAAGATACTGTTATAGATCTCACTATTAGACGTTATATAGAAGGAATTCCTTATACAGAGAGTACTAGATTGTATCAGTGATATAAAAGTATACTGTTATAGATCTCACTATTAGCGTTATATGAAGGAATTCCTTATACAGAGAGTACTAGATTGTATCAGTGATATAAAGATACTGTTATATGTATCTCACTATTTAGACTGTATATGAAGGAATTCCTTAAAACAGAGAGTACTAGATTGTATCAGTGGATATAAAGATCTGTTATAGATCTCACTAATAGGACGTTATATGAAGGAAGTTCCTTATACAGAGAGTACTAGTATTGTATCAGTGATATAAAGATACTGTTATAGATCTCACTATTAGACTGTTATATGAAGGAAATTCCTTATACAGAGAGTACTAGATTGTATCAGTGATATAAAGATACTGTTATAGATCTCACTATTAGACGTTATATGAAGGAATTCCTTATACAGAGAGTATACTGAGATTGTATCAGATGATATAAAGATACTGTTATAGATCTCACTATTAGACAGTTATATAGAGATTCCTTATACAGAGAGTACAAGATTGGTTCAGTGATATAAAGAAATCTGTTATAGATCTCACAATTAGATGTTATATGAAGGAATTCCTTATACAGAGAGGTACTAGATTGTATCCAGTGATATAAAGAATACTGTTATAGATCTCACTATTAGACGTTATATGAAGGAATTCCTTATACAGAGAGTACTAGATTGTATCAGTGATATAAAGATACTGTTATAGATCTCACTATTAGACGTTATATGAAGGAATTCCTTATACAGAGAGTACTAGATTGTATCAGTGATATAAAGATACTGTTATAGATCTCACTATTAGACGTTATATGAAGGAATTCCTTATACAGAGAGTACTAGATTGTATCAGTGATATAAAGATACTGTTATAGATCTCACTATTAGACGTTATATGAAGGAATTCCTTATACAGAGAGTACTAGATTGTATCAGTGATATAAAGATACTGTTATAGATCTCACTATTAGACGTTATATGAAGGAATTCCTTATACAGAGAGTACTAGATTGTATCAGTGATATAAAGATACTGTTATAGATCTCACTATTAGACGTTATATGAAGGAATTCCTTATACAGAGAGTACTAGATTGTATCAGTGATATAAAGATACTGTTATAGATCTCACTATTAGACGTTATATGAAGGAATTCCTTATACAGAGAGTACTAGATTGTATCAGTGATATAAAGATACTGTTATAGATCTCACTATTAGACGTTATATGAAGGAATTCCTTATACAGAGAGTACTAGATTGTATCAGTGATATAAAGATACTGTTATAGATCTCACTATTAGACGTTATATGAAGGAACTCCTTATACAGAGAGTACTAGATTGTATCAGTGATATAAATATACTGTTATAGATCTCACTATTAGACGTTATATGAAGGAATTCCTTATACAGAGAGTACTAGATTGTATCAGTGATATAAAGATACTGTTATAGATCTCACTATTAGACGTTATATGAAGGAATTCCTTATACAGAGAGTACTAGATTGTATCAGTGATATAAAGATACTGTTATAGATCTCACTATTAGATGTTATATGAAGGAATTCCTTATACAGAGAGTACTAGATTGTATCAGTGATATAAAGATACTGTTATAGATCTCACTATTAGACGTTATATGAAGGAATTCCTTATACAGAGAGTACTAGATTGTATCAGTGATATAAAGATACTGTTATAGATCTCACTATTAGACGTTATATGAAGGAATTCCTTATACAGAGAGTACTAGATTGTATCAGTGATATAAAGATACTGTTATAGATCTCACTATATGAAGGAATTCCTTATACAGAGAGTACTAGATTGTATCAGTGATATAAAGATACTGTTATAGATCTCACTATTAGACGTTATATGAAGGAACTCCTTATACAGAGAGTACTAGATTGTATCAGTGATATAAAGATACTGTTATAGATCTCACTATTAGACGTTATATGAAGGAATTCCTTATACAGAGAGTACTAGATTGTATCATTGATATAAAGATACTGTTATAGATCTCACTATTAGACGTTATATGAAGGAATTCCTTATACAGAGAGTACTAGTTTGCATCAGTGATATAAAGATACTGTTATAGATCTCACTATTAGACGTTATATGAAGGAATTCCTTATACAGAGAGTACTAGATTGCATCAGTGATATAAAGATACTGTTATAGATCTCACTATTAGACGTTATATGAAGGAATTCCTTATACAGAGAGTACTAGATTGTATCAGTGATATAAAGATACTGTTATAGATCTCACTATTAGATGTTATATGAAGGAATTCCTTATTCAGAGAGTACTAGATTGTATCAGTGATATAAAGATACTGTTATAGATCTCACTATTAGATGTTATATGAAGGAATTCCTTATACAGAGAGTACTAGATTGTATCAGTGATATAAAGATACTGTTATAGATCTCACTATTAGACGTTATATGAAGGAATTCCTTATACAGAGAGTACTAGATTGTATCAGTGATATAAAGATACTGTTATAGATCTCACTATTAGATGTTATATGAAGGAATTCCTTATACAGAGAGTACTAGATTGTATCAGTGATATAAAGATACCGTTATAGATCTCACTATTAGATGTTATATGAAGGAATTCCTTATATAGGATAGTACTAGATTGTATCAGTGATATAAAGATACTGTTATAGATCTCACTATTAGACGTTATATGAAGGAATTCCTTATACGGAGAGTACTAGATTGTATCAGTGATATAAAGATACTGTTATAGATCTCACTATTAGACGTTATATGAAGGAATTCCTTATACAGAGAGTACTAGATTGTATCAGTGATATAAAGATACTGTTATAGATCTCACTATTAGACGTTATATGAAGGAATTCCTTATACAGAGAGTACTAGATTGTATCAGTGATATAAAAATACTGTTATAGATCTCACTATTAGACGTTATATGAAGGAATTCCTTATACAGAGAGTACTAGATTGTATCAGTGATATAAAGATACTGTTATAGATCTCACTATTAGACGTTATATGAAGGAATTCCTTATACAGAGAGTACTAGATTGTATCAGTGATATAAAGATACTGTTATAGATCTCACTATTAGACGTTATATGAAGGAATTCCTTATACAGAGAGTACTAGATTGTATCAGTGATATAAAGATACTGTTATAGATCTCACTATATGAAGGAATTCCTTATACAGAGAGTACTAGATTGTATCAGTGATATAAAGATACTGTTATAGATCTCACTATTAGACGTTATATGAAGGAACTCCTTATACAGAGAGTACTAGATTGTATCAGTGATATAAAGATACTGTTATAGATCTCACTATTAGATGTTATATGAAGGAATTCCTTATACAGAGAGTACTAGATTGTATCAGTGATATAAAGATACCGTTATAGATCTCACTATTAGATGTTATATGAAGGAATTCCTTATACAGATAGTACTAGATTGTATCAGTGATATAAAGATACTGTTATAGATCTCACTATTAGACGTTATATGAAGGAATTCCTTATACAGAGAGTACTAGATTGTATCAGTGATATAAAGATACTGTTATAGATCTCACTATTAGATGTTATATGAAGGAATTCCTTATACAGAGAGTACTAGATTGTATCAGTGATATAAAGATACTGTTATAGATCTCACTATTAGACGTTATATGAAGGAATTCCTTATACAGAGAGTACTAGATTGTATCAGTGATATAAAGATACTGTTATAGATCTCACTATTAGACGTTATATGAAGGAATTCCTTATACAGAGAGTACTAGATTGTATCAGTGATATAAAGATACTGTTATAGATCTCACTATTAGACGTTATATGAAGGAATTCCTTATACAGAGAGTACTAGATTGTATCAGTGATATAAAGATACTGTTATAGATCTCACTATTAGACGTTATATGAAGGAATTCCTTATACAGAGAGTACTAGATTGTATCAGTGATATAAAGATACTGTTATAGATCTCACTATTAGATGTTATATGAAGGAATTCCTTATACAGAGAGTACTAGATTGTATCAGTGATATAAAGATACTGTTATAGATCTCACTATTAGACGTTATATGAAGGAATTCCTTATACAGAGAGTACTAGATTGTGTCAGTGATATAAAGATACTGTTATAGATCTCACTATTAGACGTTATATGAAGGAATTCCTTATACAGAGAGTACTAGATTGTATCAGTGATATAAAGATACTGTTATAGATCTCACTATTAGACGTTATATGAAGGAATTCCTTATACAGAGAGTACTAGATTGTATCAGTGATATAAAGATACTGTTATAGATCTCACTATTAGACGTTATATGAAGGAATTCCTTATACAGAGAGTACTAGATTGTATCAGTGATATAAAGATACTGTTATAGATCTCACTATTAGACGTTATATGAAGGAATTCCTTATACAGAGAGTACTAGATTGTATCAGTGATATAAAGATACTGTTATAGATCTCACTATTAGACGTTATATGAAGGAATTCCTTATACAGAGAGTACTAGTTTGCATCAGTGATATAAAGATACTGTTATAGATCTCACTATTAGACGTTATATGAAGGAATTCCTTATACAGAGAGTACTAGATTGCATCAGTGATATAAAGATACTGTTATAGATCTCACTATTAGACGTTATATGAAGGAATTCCTTATACAGAGAGTACTAGATTGTATCAGTGATATAAAGATACTGTTATAGATCTCACTATTAGACGTTATATGAAGGAATTCCTTATACAGAGAGTACTAGTTTGCATCAGTGATATAAATATACTGTTATAGATCTCACTATTAGATGTTATATGAAGGAATTCCTTATTCAGAGAGTACTAGATTGTATCAGTGATATAAAGATACTGTTATAGATCTCACTATTAGACGTTATATGAAGGAATTCCTTATACAGAGAGTACTAGATTGTATCAGTGATATAAAGATACTGTTATAGATCTCACTATTAGACGTTATATGAAGGAATTCCTTATACAGAGAGTACTAGATTGTATCAGTGATATAAAGATACTGTTATAGATCTCACTATTAGATGTTATATGAAGGAATTCCTTATACAGAGAGTACTAGATTGTATCAGTGATATAAAGATACTGTTATAGATCTCACTATTAGACGTTATATGAAGGAATTCCTTATACAGAGAGTACTAGATTGTATCAGTGATATAAAGATACTGTTATAGATCTCACTATTAGACGTTATATGAAGGAATTCCTTATACAGAGAGTACTAGTTTGCATCAGTGATATAAAGATACTGTTATAGATCTCACTATTAGACGTTATATGAAGGAATTCCTTATACAGAGAGTACTAGATTGCATCAGTGATATAAAGATACTGTTATAGATCTCACTATTAGACGTTATATGAAGGAATTCCTTATACAGAGAGTACTAGATTGTATCAGTGATATAAAGATACTGTTATAGATCTCACTATATGAAGGAATTCCTTATTCAGAGAGTACTAGATTGTATCAGTGATATAAAGATACTGTTATAGATCTCACTATTAGACGTTATATGAAGGAATTCCTTATACAGAGAGTACTAGATTGTGTCAGTGATATAAAGATACTGTTATAGATCTCACTATTAGACGTTATATGAAGGAATTCCTTATACAGAGAGTACTAGATTGTATCAGTGATATAAAGATACTGTTATAGATCTCACTATTAGACGTTATATGAAGGAATTCCTTATACAGAGAGTACTAGATTGTGTCAGTGATATAAAGATACTGTTATAGATCTCACTATTAGACGTTATATGAAGGAATTCCTTATACAGAGAGTACTAGATTGTATCAGTGATATAAAGATACTGTTATAGATCTCACTATTAGACGTTATATGAAGGAATTCCTTATACAGAGAGTACTAGATTGTATCAGTGATATAAAGATACTGTTATAGATCTCACTATTAGACGTTATATGAAGGAATTCCTTATACAGAGAGTACTAGATTGTATCAGTGATATAAAGATACTGTTATAGATCTCACTATTAGACGTTATATGAAGGAATTCCTTATACAGAGAGTACTAGATTGTATCAGTGATATAAAGATACTGTTATAGATCTCACTATTAGACGTTATATGAAGGAATTCCTTATACAGAGAGTACTAGTTTGCATCAGTGATATAAAGATACTGTTATAGATCTCACTATTAGACGTTATATGAAGGAATTCCTTATACAGAGAGTACTAGATTGCATCAGTGATATAAAGATACTGTTATAGATCTCACTATTAGACGTTATATGAAGGAATTCCTTATACAGAGAGTACTAGATTGTATCAGTGATATAAAGATACTGTTATAGATCTCACTATTAGACGTTATATGAAGGAATTCCTTATACAGAGAGTACTAGTTTGCATCAGTGATATAAATATACTGTTATAGATCTCACTATTAGATGTTATATGAAGGAATTCCTTATTCAGAGAGTACTAGATTGTATCAGTGATATAAAGATACTGTTATAGATCTCACTATTAGACGTTATATGAAGGAATTCCTTATACAGAGAGTACTAGATTGTATCAGTGATATAAAGATACTGTTATAGATCTCACTATTAGACGTTATATGAAGGAATTCCTTATACAGAGAGTACTAGATTGTATCAGTGATATAAAGATACTGTTATAGATCTCACTATTAGATGTTATATGAAGGAATTCCTTATACAGAGAGTACTAGATTGTATCAGTGATATAAAGATACTGTTATAGATCTCACTATTAGACGTTATATGAAGGAATTCCTTATACAGAGAGTACTAGATTGTATCAGTGATATAAAGATACTGTTATAGATCTCACTATTAGACGTTATATGAAGGAATTCCTTATACAGAGAGTACTAGTTTGCATCAGTGATATAAAGATACTGTTATAGATCTCACTATTAGACGTTATATGAAGGAATTCCTTATACAGAGAGTACTAGATTGCATCAGTGATATAAAGATACTGTTATAGATCTCACTATTAGACGTTATATGAAGGAATTCCTTATACAGAGAGTACTAGATTGTATCAGTGATATAAAGATACTGTTATAGATCTCACTATATGAAGGAATTCCTTATTCAGAGAGTACTAGATTGTATCAGTGATATAAAGATACTGTTATAGATCTCACTATTAGATGTTATATGAAGGAATTCCTTATACAGAGAGTACTAGATTGTATCAGTGATATAAAGATACTGTTATAGATCTCACTATTAGACGTTATATGAAGGAATTCCTTATACAGAGAGTACTAGATTGTATCAGTGATATAAAGATACTGTTATAGATCTCACTATTAGATGTTATATGAAGGAATTCCTTATACAGAGAGTACTAGATTGTATCAGTGATATAAAGATACTGTTATAGATCTCACTATTAGACGTTATATGAAGGAATTCCTTATACAGAGAGTACTAGATTGTATCAGTGATATAAAGATACTGTTATAGATCTCACTATTAGACGTTATATGAAGGAATTCCTTATACAGAGAGTACTAGATTGTATCAGTGATATAAAGATACTGTTATAGATCTCACTATATGAAGGAATTCCTTATACAGAGAGTACTAGATTGTATCAGTGATATAAAGATACTGTTATAGATCTCACTATTAGACGTTATATGAAGGAATTCCTTATACAGAGAGTACTAGATTGTATCAGTGATATAAAGATACTGTTATAGATCTCACTATTAGACGTTATATGAAGGAACTCCTTATACAGAGAGTACTAGATTGTATCAGTGATATAAAGATACTGTTATAGATCTCACTATTAGACGTTATATGAAGGAATTCCTTATACAGAGAGTACTAGATTGTATCAGTGATATAAAGATACTGTTATAGATCTCACTATTAGACGTTATATGAAGGAATTCCTTATACAGAGAGTACTAGATTGTATCAGTGATATAAAGATACCGTTATAGATCTCACTATTAGACGTTATATGAAGGAATTCCTTATACAGAGAGTACTAGATTGTATCAGTGATATAAAGATACCGTTATAGATCTCACTATTAGACGTTATATGAAGGAACTCCTTATACAGAGAGTACTAGATTGTATCAGTGATATAAAGATACTGTTATAGATCTCACTATTAGATGTTATATGAAGGAATTCCTTATACAGAGAGTACTAGATTGTATCAGTGATATAAAGATACCGTTATAGATCTCACTATTAGATGTTATATGAAGGAATTCCTTATACAGATAGTACTAGATTGTATCAGTGATATAAAGATACCGTTATAGATCTCACTATTAGATGTTATATGAAGGAATTCCTTATACAGAGAGTACTAGATTGTATCAGTGATATAAAGATACTGTTATAGATCTCACTATTAGACGTTATATGAAGGAATTCCTTATACAGAGAGTACTAGATTGCATCAGTGATATAAAGATACTGTTATAGATCTCACTATTAGACGTTATATGAAGGAATTCCTTATACAGAGAGTACTAGATTGTATCAGTGATATAAAGATACCGTTATAGATCTCACTATTAGACGTTATATGAAGGAATTCCTTATACAGAGAGTACTAGATTGTATCAGTGATATAAAGATACTGTTATAGATCTCACTATTAGACGTTATATGAAGGAATTCCTTATACAGAGAGTACTAGATTGTATCAGTGATATAAAGATACTGTTATAGATCTCACTATTAGACGTTATATGAAGGAATTCCTTATACAGAGAGTACTAGATTGTATCAGTGATATAAAGATACTGTTATAGATCTCACTATTAGACTTTATATGAAGGAATTCCTTATACAGAGAGTACTAGATTGTATCAGTGATATAAAGATACTGTTATAGATCTCACTATTAGACGTTATATGAAGGAATTCCTTATACAGAGAGTACTAGATTGTATCAGTGATATAAAGATACTGTTATAGATCTCACTATTAGACGTTATATGAAGGAATTCCTTATACAGAGAGTACTAGATTGTATCAGTGATATAAAGATACTGTTATAGATCTCACTATTAGACGTTATATGAAGGAATTCCTTATACAGAGAGTACTAGATTGTATCAGTGATATAAAGATACTGTTATAGATCTCACTATATGAAGGAATTCCTTATACAGAGAGTACTAGATTGTATCAGTGATATAAAGATACTGTTATAGATCTCACTATTAGACGTTATATGAAGGAACTCCTTATACAGAGAGTACTAGATTGTATCAGTGATATAAAGATACTGTTATAGATCTCACTATTAGACGTTATATGAAGGAACTCCTTATACAGAGAGTACTAGATTGTATCAGTGATATAAAGATACTGTTATAGATCTCACTATTAGATTTTATATGAAGGAATTCCTTATACAGAGAGTACTAGATTGTATCAGTGATATAAAGATACTGTTATAGATCTCACTATTAGACGTTATATGAAGGAATTCCTTATACAGAGAGTACTAGATTGTATCAGTGATATAAAGATACTGTTATAGATCTCACTATTAGACGTTATATGAAGGAACTCCTTATACAGAGAGTACTAGATTGTATCAGTGATATAAAGATACTGTTATAGATCTCACTATTAGACGTTATATGAAGGAATTCCTTATACAGAGAGTACTAGATTGTATCAGTGATATAAAGATACTGTTATAGATCTCACTATTAGACATTATATGAAGGAATTCCTTATACAGAGAGTACTAGATTGTATCAGTGATATAAAGATACTGTTATAGATCTCACTATTAGACGTTATATGAAGGAATTCCTTATACAGAGTATACTAGTTTGTATCAATGATATAAAGATACTGTTATAGATCTCACTATTAGACGTTATATGAAGGAATTCCTTATACAGAGAGTACTAGATTGTATCAGTGATATAAAGATACTGTTATAGATCTCACTATTAGACGTTATATGAAGGAATTCCTTATACAGAGAGTACTAGATTGTATCAGTGATATAAAGATACTGTTATAGATCTCACTATTAGACGTTATATGAAGGAATTCCTTATACAGAGAGTACTAGATTGTATCAGTGATATAAATATACTGTTATAGATCTCACTATTAGACGTTATATGAAGGAACTCCTTATACAGAGAGTACTAGATTGTATCAGTGATATAAATATACTGTTATAGATCTCACTATTAGATGTTATATGAAGGAATTCCTTATACAGAGAGTACTAGATTGTATCAGTGATATAAAGATACTGTTATAGATCTCACTATTAGACGTTATATGAAGGAATTCCTTATACAGAGAGTACTAGATTGTATCAGTGATATAAAGATACCGTTATAGATCTCACTATTAGATGTTATATGAAGGAATTCCTTATACAGAGAGTACTAGATTGTATCAGTGATATAAAGATACTGTTATAGATCTCACTATATGAAGGAATTCCTTATACAGAGAGTACTAGTTTGTATTAGTGATATAAAGATACTGTTATAGATCTCACTATTAGATGTTATATGAAGGAATTCCTTATACAGAGAGTACTAGATTGTATCAGTGATATAAAGATACTGTTATAGATCTCACTATTAGACGTTATATGAAGGAATTCCTTATACAGAGAGTACTAGATTGTATCAGTGATATAAAGATACTGTTATAGATCTCACTATTAGATGTTATATGAAGGAATTCCTTATACAGAGAGTACTAGATTGTATCAGTGATATAAAGATACTGTTATAGATCTCACTATTAGACGTTATATGAAGGAATTCCTTATACAGAGAGTACTAGATTGTATCAGTGATATAAAGATACTGTTATAGATCTCACTATTAAACGTTATATGAAGGAATTCCTTATACAGAGAGTACTAGATTGTATCAGTGATATAAAGATACTGTTATAGATCTCACTATTAGACGTTATATGAAGGAACTCCTTATACAGAGAGTACTAGATTGTATCAGTGATATAAAGATACTGTTATAGATCTCACTATTAGATGTTATATGAAGGAATTCCTTATACAGAGAGTACTAGATTGTATCAGTGATATAAAGATACTGTTATAGATCTCACTATTAGACGTTATATGAAGGAACCCCTTATACAGAGAGTACTAGATTGTATCAGTGATATAAAGATACTGTTATAGATCTCACTATTAGACGTTATATGAAGGAATTCCTTATACAGAGAGTACTAGATTGTATCAGTGATATAAAGATACTGTTATAGATCTCACTATTAGACGTTATATGAAGGAACTCCTTATACAGAGAGTACTAGATTGTATCAGTGATATAAAGATACTGTTATAGATCTCACTATTAGACGTTATATGAAGGAATTCCTTATACAGAGAGTACTAGATTGTATCAGTGATATAAAGATACTGTTATAGATCTCACTATTAGATGTTATATGAAGGAATTCATACGTAGATTTTCTTTCCCCATAGGAATCAATGGGGCAGCATTATGGAGCTTTACGCTGTTTTATTGCAGGTGTTAGGCTTTTTTTCTGCTTGTGAGCATTGGTTAGTGGTGGCCGAATGGAAGGTTTATGCACAGTTGCAAGACTCTGGAGGACTCTATACCTTGATGTCCGTGGGACTCCAGAGGCACCAGCAGCTTCAAATATCTGTTTGCTGCTATGTAATGGTATTTTAGCAGCTGCTCTCTTGATCCGATGCATGGATCTGGCAGAAATCTTCCTCAATGTGCCTTTATCTGCACAAACCCGTCTGTGCTCTGAATCAGCCACAAATCTCTTAATAGTGCGATGATCACGCTTACGTTTTCGTGAAATATCTAATGTTTTCATACCTCGTCCAAGGCATTGAACTATTTCACTCTTTTCGGCAGCAGAGAGATCCTTTTTCTTCCCCATATTGCTTGAAAATGGTGCTCTGCTTAATAATGCGGAACACCCTCCTTTAGTAGTTTTTCCTTTAATTGGGCTCACCTGGCAATCTAATTATCACAGGTGTCCGAGATCAAAAGAGCCCTGAGACACAAAGCCATCCATGGGTTAAACTGAAAAAAAAAATTGTGACACTGAAATAGAATTTGCATAATAATTTGGAACAGGGTGTAAAGCCCTTTTGCTGCTTTTTTTCTCTAACACCTGAGGCCTCATATCTTTAAACCCTTATAACTTTTTTTTTCTTTGGAAATAAGTTTTATCAGACAGTGTTATTATGAGTGTAACTGTGCTTTGTAATGTATTTTTTTTCTTTTAAAAGAGCTTTATTGAGAAATTAATTGTACAACAAACAGATGATTCAATCAACAATGCAGGGAAGCCAAACAAAACTCAGATATAAATCTGTAAGTAGGAATCTAGTCCATATTTGTTGTTGGTACAACTCCCCTGCAAAAAGAAAATACAAGGAAAAAGAACAACATCCGGTTCTACTAAGTGGTATAAACATTTTTAGCTCTATTTTAACATTTTCTAGTTTTTCAGATGAGAGAGCCATGTCGTTCAGCTAACAACATGGCATTTAAGAGAAAACAGTAATTACAAAAAATATATATATTGCAAGTTACATAGATAAAATCCAGAACAAGGCCGCTCCCAGCGACACACACACAGTGTAAAGATCAGTCACTATAGAGAGCGACCAGCAGCAGAGAAAGAACAAGAAAAGAGGAGGAAGTATGGGAAAAAGAAAAAAAAAAAAAAAAGGGGGGGGAGGGATAGAGGGGGAAGGGAAGCACGGCATCACTTCTCTAGGAAAAATTACCAACTGAGGGCTTTATAATTCAAAGGATAACTTAGTCTCCATCCCCCATTTGCAACATCACCTCATACGCATCCAATCTAGAGGACCTGACGTAGTGGAGTTTTTCTAGGAGCAGGATGTGTTGTATATTCCGTTTCCAATCCCCTAGGGAGGGGATCTGGGCAGTTTTCCAACAAAGTGGGATTAAGCTCTTTGCCCCTGTCAGCATTAGCATTAGAAGTGACTTTTTTAGAGGGTTCTGAATTTTTTCCGGGAAGTGGAAAAGTAAGGTCTCAGGGGTCTTCGGGATCTCCATATCGAGAACCCTCTGCATCTCATGCCAAATGGAGGACCAAAAGCCCTCCAGCAAAGGGCAGTTCCACCATATATGTAGAATCGAGCCCGTCCCCCCACAACCCCTCCAACATTTGTCAGATGCCTTGGGGTAAATCTTTTTCAGTCTGGAAGGCGTAAGGTACCAACGGCTCAGCAATTTGTAGTGAGATTCTTGCGTCTTAGCCGATACTGATAGAGTCTTAACGGCGTGGAAAATCCGTTGCCATTCGACCATCGTTAGTTCAGATCCCAGTTCACTATGCCATAGTCTAGTGTAATTGGGAAGGGAGCTATCAGCAGGCAGTAAGAGGAGCTTGTACGTAATAGAGGTAAGATGTCTTGAAGTAGATCGCTGCGTGCATAATGATTCAAAGGGTGTGGGATCCCTCATGAATTGTGTTTTGTACCTATGTGTGGTGATGTAATGACCTATTTGCAAATATATGAACCATGAAATTGGTAAATTAGGGCAGTCGTTCTGTATTTCCTCTCTTGTCTTTATTCTCCCCATTGTCACAAAACTACCCACCCGGTTGTAGTGGGATGTTAGTTTAGCTTGCAGTGACAAGTCGGGATTTCCGTATAATGGAGTCAAGGGGGAACAAGGAGAGGATATATGGGGTTCTGTTTTTATTGTCTTGTCCCATATACAAAATAGCTCCTCCAGAAGGGGGAAGCCAGTCACAACAGGTGTTCTGCGTTTACTGCTCGTCCATAGCAGAGAAGCAAAGTCCTTCACCTGCAGAATGTCCCTGTCTACTTTGATCCAATCTTTCTGAGAGCTTCCCTGACACCACTCAACCACCCTCTGCAGGGCAACCGCCCTCCAGTAAAGCGTAAGGTTCAGAAGACCTAGTCCTCCAGCATCTCTCGGGAGGTACATTGTGGTCCTATTAACTCTAGGCCTAATATTTTGCCAAATGTAGTCTTCCAGCAAACTCTGTAGTTCTGGAAGAAATGAATGCGCTAGTGGAATGGGCAGGGTCTGGAATAGATACAGTATCCTGGGGAGAACATTCATCTTTACAACGCTTATCCTCCCCAGCCAGGAGATCGTCTTGTGTCTCCATGAAGAGGTCAGCAGTGATAGCCCGTTTAAGGGCAACATAGTTCGCTTCAAACAGCTCTGTCATGGAAGATGTAAGATTTAACCCAAGGTATTTAAGTTGTTTATTATTTATCACAAATGGGCTGTGCTTTTTTAACCAGACCTCGGTAGAGGGATTCAAGGTAATTCCCATAATCTCCGACTTAGTGGCGTTAAGAAGGAAATTAGAAACCTCCCCGTATCTCGTGAATTCCTGCATCAGAGTTGGCACCAAATTCTCCAGATTAGACAGGGAGAACAGCAGATCATCTGCATACATCATTAGTTTGTATTCACTATCTCCTATTGTGTACCCGACAATCCGGTTGTTCGCTCGTATGTTACACGCCAGGGCTTCGATTGAAATGGCAGACAGCAGGGGAGATAAAGGGCACCCCTGCCTGGTCCCATTGGCAATCGTAAAAGGGTCAGAGAAGACACCATTCACCCGGACCCGTGCACTCGGCATAGAATAGAGACTAAAGACTGCGTTTACAAATTTTTCGCCAAATCCCATTTTTTCTAAAGTGCATCTAAGAAATTGCCAGCTCACCCTGTCGAACGCTTTTTCAGCGTCTGTGGACAACAGGGTGAACTGGATCCCAGTGTTCGGCATGTGCAGACACCTGTAACACCTTAAGGGTATTGTCCCTTGCCTCCCTCCCTGGGACAAACCCAACTTGATCCAAAGAGATCAAGCCTGGAAGAAATTTATTGACCCTATTCGCCAAAACCTTAGCAAGAATTTTAAGATCGGTATTGAGCAGCGAAATAGGTCTATAATTTTGTGGTTTATCAGGAGATTTACCTGGCTTAGGGATCACCGTGATATGCGCTAGCAACTTAGTGGATGGCAAAGTCCCCATATCAGACAATGAGTTAATCAAGGCTTGGAAATGCGGTAGTAAGATAGGCAAGAAAGACCTATAGTACTTTGCCCCTAGTCCATTCGGACCAGGGCATTTCCCACTCGGAAGGCTCTGCAGCGCATCTTTAATTTCCTCCAGAGTGAAGGAAGACTCAAAAAAGTCCCTAGTCTCCTTGACCAATGTCTTTAACTGAGTGTTCTTAAGATATTCCAGTACCTGGCTCCAGTACAATGGCTAAACTATCCTTATGGATCCTATTCGTGTTATCCTTTATACTGTATACATATAATTTCAATTGGTTACGTTTAATTTTCCTAGCCAACAGTTTCCCAGCTTTGTCCCCCCCTTCATAATATTTCTGCTTAAGCCATATTGACAATCTATGATTGTCATCTTGAAGTAGTTGCTTAAAATCCATTCTAGCTTGTGTTAGTTTTGTTTCAATGTCAGTATTTGAGGGACTCCTTTTATGCAATTCCTCTAATTCTCTAATGTTGCTAAGCAATGTGTTATATTTTTCCCTTTTTTGCTTCTGTAGTTTGGCCTTATGTTTTATCAAATGACCCCGAATGACACTCTTATGAGCCTCCCAAACAGTAGACAGGGGCATTCCGTCAGTTAGATTCAGGTCAAAGTACTCAGTCATGATAGAGGAAATGTCTTTAAGTATTAAGGGGTCATCCAGAAGCATGTCGTCTAGTCGCCAAGCAAAGGGGGCAGAGTGCATATCTGGCCACATCATATCAAACATGACCGGCGCGTGGTCAGACCAGGTAATGGATGCAATGTCACTACGAGTGATAGTGGCAATACCCTGAGAATCTGTAAAGAAGTAATCTATACGGGAGTACTTCTTGTGTGGGTATGAGTAGTATGTGTATGCAGTATCTAGGGGGTGCAGCGTACGCCAAATGTCATGCAGCATGTGGGTTTTGAGAGTCATATGAATATGTTTAAGTATATGGTGTGAAACACTTCAGAGACCATTGGAAGTGTCTTGTCTTGGAATGAGTGGCGCGTTGAAATCCCCACCGAGGACTGTCACTCCCCTAGCATGTTCTAGCAGTTTACTTGAGAGAGTTTTAAAAAAAAGTGTGCTGTGCTATATTGGGTGCATACACGTTCACCAAAGTTATTTGATTACCTTATAGGAGCCCAATTATGATAAGGAATCGTCCCTCCTTATCACGTATGACCTCTTGAGATTGAAAAGGTACTCTGCGATGCAATAGGATACCTACTCCATTTTGTTTGCGAGGGCCAGAGGTGAAGAAAGCAGTTGGATAATTGTGATTATGCCAACTAGGCTCTTTGTGTTTTGCGAAGTGCGATTCTTGCACAAAAACTATATCACCCTGCATTTTCTTTAACTCTCGAGTGACAATAGAGCGCTTACCAGGGTCATTCAAAGCCTTGACATTAATAGTCAGAAATGTCAATGAGTGGCTCTGTGGTTTAAGGTGTTGTGGAATCATGTTGTGGGGTTAGAGGGGGGGGGGGGAAAGGGGGAGAGAAAACGAGAAAAAGGAAAGAGAAAAAGAAAGACACAAATGCTCTGTAACTGTGCGGCTGGGAGCAACCCTATACAACCGTTACCTGTATTAATGCAGTCAGAACCTTACAATAGATAAAAAATAAGATTATTTACTGAATCTGCAATAAAAGAAAAGAAAAAGGCTCGGCGGTCCAAAAAAGAATGGACCAAATCACCCTTGTGTAGACTAAACTAGAGGGAATATGCCGAGGGCTGACCTGTTGAAAAAACATTATATTATGACTAAACATTGTTTAACCTCACAACGTGTTAACAATAACATTTGCATTCTAAAGATACTTTGACATTATCAAGTTCTGTGATATAGCAATAATTAAAATAAAAAATAAGAAACAAATAAGAAAGGAACCTTTGTGTAGAACCGAGGGGGGATGCATGTGTTCAGATAGGGTAACATCTATAATAAAACATTAACCATTTGCACTGTGATTAGAGAACCTCATCTCCACTTCAAGCAGTCTTTTTATTAGTGAGAGTCAAGATAGGTATTTTGCAAAGACACCCTATTAAGGCCAAAAAGGTAGACCCAGGGGGTATTATCTTACCAGACCCCTATTATTAGCCTTCTGCTGCGGTTGAAGGAGAGATCAACTCAGTTTCCGGTTGGGGTGGAACAATGCCCAGCGATGAACAAAAAGTGTCCAGATCTGCCAATGACCGATATACCGCCGTCTTATCACCTCTTGATGCCACCAGGCAGGTTGGGAAGCCCCATCTGTACACTATGCTGTTTTCCTGTAGGACAGACGTCAAGAAGCGAAGTTCTCTGCATTTCTGCAGAGTGGCAGGGCAAAGGTCTGAGAAGATTTGCAAATTTATGCCAGCATGCTGTAATGGATGTTTGTTTCTACTACTGCGAAGGATCTCCTCTTTGTCTCTGTAGTTCAGCAATCTAAGAATAACATCCCTTGGGGGAGCTTTCATTGATGGTTTCGGGCGCAGAGCTCTGTGGGCCCTTTCAATTGATACCTCAGGTGCAAGCGGGGTACCCTTAACAGTCCGAAAGAGGTTTTGTAAATAACCCAAGGCAGCTGGGCTGATGGATTCCGGGATTCCTCTTACCCTGAGGTTATTTCGCCGACTGCAATTGTCCAAATCCTCAATTCTTTCAAGGAGATTCAGGACTGTATTAGAATTTTGTTGTGAGCGTGAAGTGTTCTCCTTTACTTGTTCTCGTAGTGTGTCATATGAGGTCTCAACTTTAGTGACTCTCTGGGATAGATCTGTAACATCGCACTTTAATTCTTATGCCCTTAATATCCTCCTTAGAGGAGAGACATTTCAAGTCCTCCTTAGTAACGTATTGCGAGGGAACAGGGGTAGATTGATTAGTGTCAACCTCCCTCAATGGTACCTGTGCTTGGGAGTCATCACCTGCATGAGAATCTGTAATTTTAATATAATAGTTCAGGTTTCTTGTCTTGGAACCCTTCTCCTGGGCACTCAGCTTTTTTTGAGACATTTTTGCTTATGATGTAGGTATTTCAGCAAGGTATCACTAAGCTGCACTCAATTCCAGTCGTTTGAGCTAGTAAAGATTTAAACATATAACTCTGAACTGGTATAATATATCCCAGATTAACAGCCTACCAGTTAGTAATGTATATGTAAAATAAAGTAAGTTTAAAGGTTCTCAACCGCTTGATACTACCAATCTGACCTGCCGTAACTGCACACTATGGATCTGTGAGTTGGATTGCAGGTCCCAGCCCTGGCCGTCACTTATGTTTATTGTGTGCGTCACAGCAGGCCGCATGTGCAGCGTTTTCAATTTAAGGGGTAATTTCCCAGTCACAGGGCCCCCGGTATGTGTGTCCTTTATTGCAGTAAGCAAATGCGACTTACCCGCTCCTGCCCCTGTCCGGGAAAGAAAAAAGAAAGGTCCCAGCGGTTATTTCAAAAGGCGGTCAGCAGTGCTTACGCTTTCTCTGGGGTGATGCGCCCCAAGTTGTAGCGGTGGCTTCAATGATAGCCGTGTACTCTTTGCCCCTGAACAACCCTCAGATTGCCTCAGGCTCCGGGGGCTTACTTAGTGCACAGCTTTGAAGTGCTGGTTGTTGCTCCGGCGTGCTTGATAGATGTCGCACTGTGAAATGTTGAGGCCCGTTGTATAAGTCCGCCACCGCAAACAGCTATTTGGCCATAAATAAGACACAGCAGTCCTCTGTTATATCCCCTCGGTTCCAGGGCTCGATTCAGCTCAAATGTTAAGTAATTTTATGTGCTTTATACACATTAGGTCAGCCGCTGGCTCAGGAGCACTAACAGGTTGCGGCCATTCTCCTGCACAGCCAGGCTCCGCCCCTTGTAATGTATTGTTTATGTGTTTTGTGACACTTTTTTGTTTCGGACAACAGTTAACCACAGCTCCGAGATCACGGAAAGGATTGAAGCTAAATGGGGATTGCTCAACTTGTAATATCAGCGCAATTAAAAATGCGTGCGGAAACATGATATCACTTGCACAAAAACGTTTGCGCCTCACTTGTAATCTAGCCCTTTACCGGAAAGGTCTCAAAAGTGTTTTATATATATATATATACACAGTACAGACACATACACATAATTAGACATGATGTGCATGGTCAACATTTTTTTTTAACCATTACACTTTACCCTAGGGGGCTGATTTATCAATGTCTTGCCAACATGATCCGCTGTAGCGTATCATGTCCACCAGACATCTCTGAATGGTGACAGCATAGGCTGTCGGCATTTAACATTGCACAAGCAGTTGTGGTGAACTTATTACAAATTGTTAGCGTGGGATGTAATAAGCCGCCCCCTGCAGAATTGTGGCCAATCAGCCGCTAGCAGGAGGTGTCAATCAACCCGATCGTACACAATCGGGCGGATTGCTGTCCGCCGCCTCAGAGGAGGTGTATGAGTTAAGGAGCAGCGGTCTTAAGACCGCTGCTTCTTAACTTCTGTTTTCTGTGAGCCTGAAGGCTCGTGCGGAAAAAGGTATATATGGCCCAATTCAGGCCGTGATTAATCAGCCACATAGTCTTCAAGAGCAAATTTTGTTCAAGCGCAAGTGTTTCTTTCAACTTGGGCGGCAGTTAGCGTGGTTATGATATTGCTTATCACGTCCCACGCTAACAACTTGTAATAAGCTCACTATTTAGCGTGGTTACAATATTGCTTATCACGTCCCACGCTAACAACTTGTAATAAGCTCACTATTTAGCGTGGTTACGATATTGCTTATCACATCCCACGCTAACAACTTGTAATAAGTGCACTATTTAGCGTGGTTACGATATTGCTTATCACGTCCCACGCTAACAACTTGTAATAAGTGCACTATTTAGCGTGGTTACGATATTGCTTATCACGTCCCACGCTAACAACTTGTAATAAGCTCACTATTTAGCGTGGTTACGATATTGCTTATCACGTCCCACGCTAACAACTTGTAATAAGTGCACTATTTAGTGTGGTTACGATATTGCTTATCACGTCCCATGCTAACAACTTGTAATAAGTGCACTATTCAGCGTGGTTACGATATTGCTTATCACATCCCACGCTAACAACTTGTAATAAGTGCTCTATTCATCGTGGTTATGATATTGCTTATCACATCCCACGCTAACAACTTGTAATAAGCGCACTATTCAGCGTGGTTATGATATTGCTTATCACATCCCACGCTAACAACTTGTAATAAGCGCACTATTCAGCGTGGTTATGATATTGCTTATCACATCCCACGCTAACAACTTGTAATAAGTGCACTATTTAGCGTGTTTACGATATTGCTTATCACGTCCCACGCTAACAACTTGTAATAAGCTCACTATTTAGCGTGGTTACGATATTGCTTATCACGTCCCACGCTAACAACTTGTAATAAGTGCACTATTTAGCGTGGTTACGATATTGCTTATCACGTCCCACTCTAACAACTTGTAATAAGCTCACTATTTAGCGTGGTTACGATATTGCTTATCACGTGCCATGCTAACAACTTGTAATAAGTGCACTATTTAGCGTGGTTACGATATTGCTTATCACGTCCCACGCTAACAACTTGTAATAAGCTCACTATTTAGCGTGGTTACGATATTGCTTATCACGTGCCATGCTAACAACGTGTAATAAGTGCACTATTTAGTGTGGTTACGATATTGCTTATCACGTCCCACGCTAACAACTTGTAATCAGCGCACTATTTAGCATGGTTATGATATTGCTTATCACGTCCCACGCTAACAACTTGTAATAAGCGCACTATTCAGCGTGGTTATGATATTGCTTATCACGTCCCACACTAACAACTTGTAATAAGCGCACTATTTAGCGTGGTTACGATATTGCTTATCACATCCCACGCTAACAACTTGTAATAAGTGCACTATTTAGCGTGGTTACGATATTGCTTATCGCGTCCCACGCTAACAACTTGTAATAAGCTCACTATTTAGCGTGGTTACGATATTGCTTATCACGTCCCACGCTAACAACTTGTAATAAGTGCACTATTTAGCGTGGTTACGATATTGCTTATCACGTCCCACGCTAACAACTTGTAATAAGCTCACTATTTAGCGTGGTTACGATATTGCTTATCACGTCCCATGCTAACAACTTGTAATAAGTGCACTATTTAGTGTGGTTACGATATTGCTTATCACGTCCCACGCTAACAACTTGTAATAAGCGCACTATTTAGCATGGTTATGATATTGCTTATCACGTCCCACGCTAACAACTTGTAATAAGCGCACTATTCAGCGTGGTTATGATATTGCTTATCACGTCCCACGCTAACAACTTGTAATAAGCGCACTATTTAGCGTGGTTACGATATTGCTTATCACATCCCACGCTAACAACTTGTAATAAGTGCACTATTTAGCGTGGTTACGATATTACTTATCACGTCCCACGTTAACAACTTGTAATAAGCGCACTATTTAGCGTGGTTATGATATTGCTTATCACATCCCACTCTAACAACTTGTAATAAGCGCACTATTCAGCGTGGTTATGATATTGCTTATCACGTCCCATGCTAACAACTTGTAATAAGCGCACTATTTAGCGTGGTTAGAATATTGCTTATCACGTCCCACGCTAACAACTTGTAATAAGCGCACTATTTAGCGTGGTTATAATATTGCTTATCACGTCCCATGCTAACAACTTGTAATAAGCGCACTATTTAGCGTGGTTACGATATTGCTTATCACGTCCCACGCTAACAACTTGTAATAAGCGCACTATTTAGCATGGTTATGATATTGCTTATCACATCCCACGCTAACAACTTGTAATAAGTGCACTATTTAGCGTGGTTATGATATTGCTTATCATGTCCCACGCTAACAACTTGTAATAAGCGCACTAGTTAGCGTGGTTATAATATTGCTTATCACGTCCCACGCTAACAACTTGTAATAAGCGCACTATTTAGCGTGGTTATAATATTGCTTATCACGTCCCACGCTAACAACTTGTAATAAGTGCACTATTTAGCGTGGTTACGATATTGCTTATCACGTCCCACGCTAACAACTTGTAATAAGTGCACTATTTAGCGTGTTTACGATATTGCTTATCACGTCCCACGCTAACAACTTGTAATAAGCTCACTATTTAGCGTGGTTACGATATTGCTTATCACGTCCCACGCTAACAACTTGTAATAAGTGCACTATTTAGCGTGGTTATGATATTGCTTATCACGTCCCACGCTAACAACTTGTAATAAGCTCACTATTTAGCGTGGTTACGATATTGCTTATCACGTCCCATGCTAACAACTTGTAATAAGTGCACTATTTAGTGTGGTTACGATATTGCTTATCACGTCCCACGCTAACAACTTGTAATAAGCGCACTATTCAGCATGGTTACGATATTGCTTATCACGTCCCACGCTAACAACTTGTAATAAGCTCACTATTTAGCGTGGTTATAATATTGCTTATCACGTCCCACGCTAACAACTTGTAATCAGTGCACTATTTAGCGTGGTTATGATATTGCTTATCACGTCCCACGCTAACAACTTGTAATAAGCACACTAGTTAGCGTGGTTACGATATTGTTTATCACGTCCCACGCTAACAACTTGTAATAAGCACACTATTTAGCGTGGTCATGATATTGCTTATCACGTCCCACGCTAACAACTTGTAATAAGCGCACTATTTAGCGTGGTTATGATATTGCTTATCACGTCCCAAGCTAACAACTTGTAATAAGCGCACTATTTAGCGTGGATATGATATTGCTTATCACGTCCCACGCTAGCAACTTGTATTAAGCACACTAGTTAGCTTGGTTACGATATTGCTAATCACGTCCCACGCTAGCAACTTGTAATAAGCGCACTATTCAGCGTGGTTATGATATTGCTTATCACGTCCCATGCTAACAACTTGTAATAAGCGCACTATTTAGCGTGGTTAGGATATTGCTTATCACGTCCCACGCTAACAACTTGTAATAAGTGCACTATTTAGCGTGGTTATAATATTGCTTATCACGTCCCACGCTAACAACTTGTAATAAGTGCACTATTTAGCGTGGTTATAATATTGCTTATCACGTCCCACGCTAACAACTTGTAATAAGCGCACTATTTAGCGTGGTTACGATATTGCTTATCACGTCCCACGCTAACAACTTGTAATAAGCGCACTATTTAGCGTGGTTACGATATTGCTTATCACGTCCCACGCTAACAACTTGTAATAAGCGCACTATTTAGCGTGGTTACGATATTGCTTATCACGTCCCACGCTAACAACTTGTAATAAGCGCACTATTTAGCGTGGTTATAATATTGCTTATCACGTCCCACGCTAACAACTTGTAATCAGTGCACTATTTAGCGTGGTTATGATATTGCTTATCACGTCCCACGCTAACAACTTGTAATAAGCACACTAGTTAGCGTGGTTACGATATTGTTTATCACGTCCCACGCTAACAACTTGTAATAAGCACACTATTTAGCGTGGTCATGATATTGCTTATCACGTCCCACGCTAACAACTTGTAATAAGCGCACTATTTAGCGTGGTTATGATATTGCTTATCACGTCCCAAGCTAACAACTTGTAATATGCGCACTATTTAGCGTGGATATGATATTGCTTATCACGTCCCACGCTAGCAACTTGTATTAAGCACACTAGTTAGCTTGGTTACGATATTGCTAATCACGTCCCACGCTAGCAACTTGTAATAAGCACACTATTTAGCGTGGTTACGATATTGCTTATCACGTCCCACGCTAACAACTTGTAATAAGCGCACTAGTTAGCGTGGTCATGATATTGCTTATCACGTCCCACGCTAACAACTTGTAATAAGCGCACTATTTAGCGTGGTTATGATATTGCTTATCATGTCCCACGCTAACAACTTGTAATAAGCGCACTATTTATCGTGGGTATGATATTGCTTATCACGTCCCACGCTAACAACTTGTAATAAGTGCACTATTTAGCGTGGTCATGATATTGCTCATCACATCACATGCTAACAACTTGTAATCAGTGCACTATTTAGCGTGGTTATAATTATTCTTATGACGTCCCACACTAACAACTTGTAAAAAGTGCACTATTTAGCATGGTTATAATATTGCTTATCACGTCCCACGCTAACAACTTGTAATAAGCGCACTAGTTAGCGTGGTTATAATATTGCTTATCACGTCCCACGCTAACAACTTGTAATAAGCACACTATTTAGTGTGGTCATGATATTGCTTATCACGTCCCACGCTAACAACTTGTAATAAGCGCACTATTTAGCGTGGTCACGATATTGCTTGATATTGCTAGATGATACCTTCACTCAGAAATTAGCATTGGCTACAATATTTAAACTCATACGAGAAAACGTTTAATTAAACAAATGTTACAGGCTTTTTGTTACCTAAACCTATGATTTCCCTATGGCAACTTAATGGACCATCAAGTGTTAATAAATCATTGAATTAACCCTCTCGCTTCTGAATCACTTTAACTGTTGAGGGTGTTTACTGGATCAAAATCTGAGATATCTCCCGCGACTTCAAACAAAGGTAAAATCTAATTGCTTTGATACAGAAATTTATGTCCTGTGTTTCCAACATTTACTTATAAAAAACAGAGATATTTAAATTAAGTAATTTTAATTGCACAGGATAAAAGAATAATCTCAACAGAGAGGCACCTGGAGGCCAAATACATATTCATAATTTGTCTTCAGTAAGCGGATTTCTGAAAGCGCGTCTAAGACACGACTGAATTATGCAGAGACAGAGAAACAGCTAGAAAAAGATCACTCGGGTTTAAAGTAACATAACCTCAAATCGCAAATTACTGCCATGGGGTCACTTGTGAAATTGATTACATATTAGTGCTGTTAGCAAGTAAAATACTGGCAGTTAAAGCCAGCCCAGTCTTCTGCATAAAATGACATTACAAATGTATCAAAAACATATATTCCTATATCTCTTCTATTTTCAAGGGAAAAGCTCATTTAAAAAGTTAAAGGGACAGTTTACTCTAATTGTTTTCCCTTTAATTTATTTTCAATGATCCATTTCACCTGCTGGAGTGTATTAAATAAATTACAAATAGTTCCTTTATCTTTATTTCAGCATTTGAAATAGTTGAGTTTGCATGTGGTATTTCTGTTTATACTGAAAGTTTCGATACTTCAGCATTGGCTATAGGAAACCTTTGTAAACACAGCCAGCTGAATAAATTGCACTCCCGTTGGGGTTAGGAGAGTTAAGTAATAAAATCTTAATTTTCAGTTGTTCTCTACAAATGTCTCTGGGCTGGTGAGATTCTATAAGAAAGCTGTCAGTTCTATTTTCCTAGTGGATTTATATAAAGCACTTTTTACCCTTAAAACAGGGTGTCTCACTAAGGGGCGTTTACTGCATTTTCATATGGGAAGGAGATCCATACATTACAAAAGTGCAGAATAAATTCATAATTTAAAAATAATACAAAAGTAAGAATTGAACCATTCACACAGAAATACTAAAATTGTATTTTTAAGGTGCAAACAAAATGTAACAAAATTGTTCACAAAAAATCATATTTCATCAAAAATGTAAATTTAGATTACAGAGGAATAAATTGTAGTAAATATGCACAGAGTAAATCATAATTTAAAGTGATGGTAAATTCACAGAAATGAGATTACGTTATGTACATTATTTTATTATTACATATATATTGATGCCAAAATATTTCTGCAGTTTGCATTAATTCTATTAAAATTTTATTTCTCAATCCTGCTTTGTTACCTGCGCTCAGGCTACCACACTGTGAAAATTTCATTACTGTCAATTTGGCTGGTGTATGGTTCATCCAATAGGGGATGCACCATACGCCCTACGTAAAATAGTATCCGCACGCTCCCGTGCTTGTAATTAGAAGCCGCATCAGGCAGAAGTTCCACTGCGCAAGTACAGTCTTAGCTACGATCTTAATGCATCTTAGAGTATACAGTGATTCACAGTTTACTCTAAGCTGCATTATAATCATAGCTAAGACTGTCTCGCCACTATCAGAGACAGCCCTTTTTCCATAGAATTCCATAAGGGCTGCGCCTGCGAGAGTCGGCATGGAAAACCACATCTAGAATTTAATAGAATCTGCATCTAAGTATTGGGCTTTGGTTTGGAGACAGAGGTAGTACAAATAAACATGTGTGTGTGTACAGAAAGTGATAAAGGAGATCTGATTTCCCTACAAGCTCAGCCCATTTTAATGGGTCGTGGTTTCAAAGAACAAATACGCTATTTCATATAAAAAAATAAACCTAACACCTAGGAGTTTTGCACTAAACAGGGTGTGAAACTAACTCCAAAAAAGTTGCGTTATTTCACTCTCCATAGCGCTGCTATTAAAGGGACACTGAGCCCAATTTTAAGCAACTTTATAATGTACTCCTATTATCAATTTTTCTTCGTTCTCTTGCTATCTTTATTTGAAAAAGAAGGCATCTAAGCTTTTTTCTTGGTTCAGGCCCCCGGACAGCACTTTTTTATTGGTGGATGAATTTATCCACCAATCAGCAAGGACAACCCAGGTTGTTCACCAAAAATGGGCCGGCATCTAAACTGACATTCTTGCATTTTAAATAAAGATACCAAGAGAATGAAGAAAATTTGATAATAGGAGTAAATTAGAAAGTTGCTTAAAATGTCATGCTCTATCTGAATCACAAAAGAAAAAAATTGGGTTCAGTGTTCCTTTAAGAGTTACTGAAAAGCCTCCTTGTGCATGCGATATGGTGGCGTTAAGCTCCATAACGCACAAAATCCAAGGGCTGATTTGATGTGCTCGTGCACGCTTTCCTCCATAGACATCAATGGGGAGAGAGTGTTAGAAAATAAACTATCACCTGAAGTGCGGAATGAAAAATCTCCGTAACGCAACCCCATTGATTTCTATGGGGAAAAGAAAGTTACGTTTAAACCTAACACCCTAACATAAACCCCAAGTCTAAACACCCACAATTTGCAGTCCCTGACATCGGCAATACTTAAATAACGGTATTAACCCCTATTCTGCTCCCCGACATCACCGACACTATAATAAAGTTAATAATCCCTATTCCGCCACTCCCCGACATCGCCGCCACTAAATAAACCTATTAACCCCTTAACCTCCGGTCTCCCACATCGCCGCCAAAAGCAGCCAATAGGATTGCAATAGCTGTCATCCTATTAGCTGTTTTGAACAGCCAATAGGATTTCAGAAGCTCTCATCCTATTGGCTGATTTGAATTTGAAGAATCAAATTAGCCAATAGGAATGCAAGGGGCGCCATTTTGAAACGGCTACCTTGCATTCAACTTCAGTGTACGGCGGTGACCGTATGAAGAGGACGCTCCGCCCAGGATGGGATCGGCTTCCAGGATAGCTATGCTCCGTGCCGCCGGGATGAAGATAGAAGACGTCCAGAGATGGATGAAGACTTCTCACCGCCTGGATGAAGATGGATGTCCGGACTTCAGGAACCTTGAGTAGATTTTATGGGGTTAGAGTTAGATTTTTTTTTCATTTTTTTGGGTGTTTTTTTTTTAGATTAGGGCTTCAGGCTTTTGTAAAAGAGCTGAATGCCCTTTTAAGGGCAATGCTCATACAAATGCCACTTTAGGGGCAATGGGTAGCTTAGGTTTTTTATTTTGGGGGGTTGGTTGGGTGGGGGATTTTACTGCTGGGGGGACTTTGTATTTATTTTTTCAGGTAAAAGAGCTGTTTAACTTAGGGTAATGCCCTACAAAAGGCCCTTTTAAGGGCTATTGGTAGTTTATTGTAGACTAGGGGGTGTTTTTATTGGGGGGGGCTTTTTTATTTTTATAGGGCTATTAGACTAGGTGTAATTGTTTAGGGGTTAATAGGTAGTTTATGTGTGTTAGTGTACTTTGTAACAGTTTAGTTATGAGTTTTGTGAAACATTTTTGTTTCACAAAATCCATAACTACTGCTCTCATATTGAGGAATGGCTTGTGTCGGTATAGGCTGTAACACAAGCATTTTTGCCGGACTGCACAACCTGTAATGCCGGCGCTATGAAAATCCCACACAAAAACGTAATTTTTGTAAGTGCGGAATGGACGTTGCTTTACAGGCTAGAATGCTTGCGGTATAGCTATACTGACACGACACGTAATATGCGTTCCTGGCCATTACGCTGGAATGGCCATTATTTCAGCGTTAAAAGTCATACCGCTACACTTGTTATCTAGCCGTAAGTAATAGTATTTTTTAATTTATCTTCTTTTACTTTGTAGTTAAAGGGACAGTGTGCAGTAACAGTTGTTTCCCCTTAATGTGTTTAGAAGCTTCAGCAGGGTTTAAACTATATGGGAAATTGCTTCTTTAGGTACATTTTTGTATATGAAATAACTGCCTTTTACTAATTTAAACCACAGCCCAATTAAATGGATTGAGCTTGAAAGGAAAGAAAGATTCAATACCTTATCTTCCTGTATTTACAAAAACTTCTCATTATCTTATCTGTCTTTGCACACTTAAGACCAGTACTCAGGGTCGGTACAAAAACCTGAAGTGCCCCCCCACCTCAAAAAACTAAAGTTAAAAAACTGAGGACATTTTTTTATGAGACAAGAAATATTTGATAAGGAGAGGAAACTTAACCCTGTGGTTGCTGTGAGTCTCATTTACTTATCTGTAAAGTGTATAATCAGCACAACATCTCGAGCAACCTTGGGGATTTAACCTGGGACATAAACATAATATATGGGCTTTCACATTCTAATTGTTTCACTATTTGAGGCTGAATTATCAAATGTCTGTCGGACCTGATCAGACAGTGCGGATCAGGTCCGACAGACATCGCTGAATGCAGAGACCAATACGCTCTCCGTATTCAGCATTGCACCAGCAGCTCACAAGAGCTGCCGTTGCAACGCCACCCCCTGCAGACTCGCGGCCAATCAGCCTCCAGCAGGGAGATGTCAATCAACCCGATCGTACTCGATCGGGTTGAATTGTGGCAATTCCTGTCCGCCTCATTAGAGCAGACGGACAGGGTTATTGAGCAGAGGTCTTAGACCGCTACTTCATAACTGCTGTTTCGGGCGAGTCTTCAGACTCCCCCGAAACACGGGCCCTCAAGCTCCAATCGGAGCTTGATAAATGGGCCTCTTTGACTGCAGCGCATTGTAGACTGTGTGACAGCTGTCTATGGAAGTCAGTGATTCATCACATTTTCTTATAAATGCACATATTTCAAATGAATAATATGCAAAGTGTGGGTTAGTTATGTATTTTTTTTTATTCTACCTAGTAACGCTGCCTGTCACTGATAGCCAGAAGCAAATGGCAATGTATTGGTTGTGCACAAACTACTTTCAGTGGCAGGGTGGCATCATGTGATGTGGGCACAACACCCCAACCCCGCAAACCAAACGTGACGGTGCATGCGTCTAGGTCGGGAGCGGACCATTGAGACAGGGTACTTCTTCAGTCCTCCCTCGACCTCGGACCCTCCCTCCACGCCACAAAATGGGCGGTATAACGGCGCTGTCTCGCTGAGCCAGAGCCTGTGTATTTTTTTAAATTACTGGCTGCATCTGCATTTCTTTTAAATTAAAATACACTGACTTACAGTAACTCCTTCATAGGCAGGCACAGCGGCCCTCTCTTCAGTGCGCCTGTAGGCACATGCCTACTGTGCCTAATGGGAAATCCGACCCTGCCAGTACAGCCCGACGAGACACTGCCTTTCTGGCCTCATCTGCCTCGCAGTACGTCAAGATTTTCTAAAAGGAGCTAGATTTTCACATGGGGGCCTATTTATCTGCATGGAGCTTGTAGCCCCGTGTTTCTGGCGAGCCTTCATGTTGCTTTCACTGGCACTGGCACATCCTTATCTGGAGTGGGCGTGTTCCAGGACTGTAGCTGAGTATTTAATCCTTTTAAAGAAGTTAGAGACAGTATACTGTGATTTTTTTTTCATTTAAAGGGACAGTCAAGTCAAAATAAAGGGCACAGTCTACCACAGAATTTGTATTGTTCAACCCCTTCACTTTCAGGGATTTTAGAGATGTGGTGGGCTAGTGGCGGTTTAGGGAATAATAGTGTATATTACTTGCAGTGGCCTAGTGGCAATATAGGGGTTAATAGTTTAGATGAGTAATTGCTGTTGGCTAGTGGTGGTATAGGGATTCATATTTTAGATGGGTACTGTGGTGGGTATTGGCGGTATAGGGGTTAATAGGATAGATACTTGTGGGTATGTGGCGGTATAGGGGTTAATAGGATAGATACTTGTGGTGGGTATGTGGTGTTTTAGTGGTTAACAGGAAATATACTTGTGGGGGGCTAGTGTCTATAGGGGTTAACAGCTTAGATTTTTTACTTGCGGTGTGCTAGAGGCGATATAGGGGTTAACAGCTTAGATAGGTACTTGCGGTGTGCTAGAGGCGATATAGGGGTTAACAGCTTAGATAGGTACTTGCGGTGTGCTAGAGGCGATATAGGGGTTAACAGCTTAGATAGGTACTTGCGGTGGGATAGTGACGATATAGGGGTTAACAGCTTAGATAGGTACTTGCGGTGTGCTAGTGGCGATATAGGGGTTAACAGCTTAGATAGGTACTTGCGGTGGGATAGTGACGATATAGGGGTTAACAGCTTAGATAGGTACTTGCGGTGTGCTAGTGGCGATATAGGGGTTAACAGCTTAGATAGGTACTTGCGGTGTGCTAGAGGCGATATAGGGGTTAACAGCTTAGATAGGTACTTGCGGTGTGCTAGAGGCGATATAGGGGTTAACAGCTTAGATAGGTACTTGCGGTGGGATAGTGACGATATAGGGGTTAACAGCTTAGATAGGTACTTGCGGTGGGATAGTGACGATATAGGGGTTAACAGCTTAGATAGGTACTTGCGGTGGGATAGTGGTGATATAGGGGTTAACAGCTTAGATAGGTACTTGCGGTGTGCTAGAGGCGATATAGGGGTTAACAGCTTAGATAGGTACTTGCGGTGTGCTAGAGGCGATATAGGGGTTAACAGCTTAGATAGGTACTTGCGGTGGGATAGTGACGATATAGGGGTTAACAGCTTAGATAGGTACTTGCGGAGGGACAGTGGTGATATAGGGGTTAACAGCTTAGATAGGTACTTGCGGTGGGATAGTGACGATATAGGGGTTAA
The DNA here is from genome assembly GCF_027579735.1 of Bombina bombina. NCBI lineage: Eukaryota > Metazoa > Chordata > Amphibia > Anura > Bombinatoridae > Bombina > Bombina bombina. The sequence goes on along the minus strand of NC_069504.1, from coordinate 1,137,253,315 downwards.
CAGCTTAGATAGGTACTTGCGGAGGGACAGTGGTGATATAGGGGTTAACAGCTTAGATAGGTACTTGCGGTTTGCTAGTGACGATATAGGGGTTAACAGCTTAGATAGGTACTTGCAGTGGGATAGTGGCGATATAGGGGTTAACAGCTTAGATAGGTACTTGCGGTGGGATAGTGGCGATATAGGGGTTAACAGCTTAGATAGGTACTTGCGGTTTGCTAGTGACGATATAGGGGTTAACAGCTTAGATAGGTACTTGCAGTGGGATAGTGGCGATATAGGGGTTAACAGCTTAGATAGGTACTTGCGGTGGGATAGTGGCGATATAGGGGTTAACAGCTTAGATAGGTACTTGCGGTTTGCTAGTGACGATATAGGGGTTAACAGCTTAGATTAGTACTTGCGGTGTGCTAGAGGCGATATAGGGGTTAACAGCTTAGATAGGTACTTGCGGTGGGATAGTGACGATATAGGGGTTAACAGCTTAGATAGGTACTTGCGGAGGGACAGTGGTGATATAGGGGTTAACAGCTTAGATAGGTACTTGCGGTGGGATAGTGGCGATATAGGGGTTAACAGCTTAGATAGGTACTTGCAGTGTGCTAGTGACGATATAGGGGTTAACAGCTTAGATAGGTACTTGCGGAGGGACAGTGGTGATATAGGGGTTAACAGCTTAGATAGGTACTTGCGGTGGGATAGTGACGATATAGGGGTTAACAGCTTAGATAGGTACTTGCGGTGGGATAGTGGTGATATAGGGGTTAACAGCTTAGATAGGTACTTGCGGTGGGACAGTGACGATATAGGGGTTAACAGCTTAGATAGGTACTTGCGGTGTGCTAGTGACGATATAGGGGTTAACAGCTTAGATAGGTACTTGCGGTGTGCTAGTGACGATATAGGGGTTAACAGCTTAGATAGGTACTTGCAGTGTGCTAGTGACGATATAGGGGTTAACAGCTTAGATAGGTACTTGCGGTGTGCTAGAGGCGATATAGAGGTTAACAGCTTAGATAGGTACTTGCGGTGTTCTAGTGACGATATAGGGGTTAACAGCTTAGATTGGTACTTGCGGTGTGCTAGAGGCGATATAGGGGTTAACAGCTTAGATAGGTACTTGCGGTGTGCTAGTGACGATATAGGGGTTAACAGCTTAGATAGGTACTTGCGGTGTGCTAGTGACGATATAGGGGTTAACAGCTTAGATAGGTACTTGCGGTGTGCTAGTGACGATATAGGGGTTAACAGCTTAGATAGGTACTTGCGGTGTGCTAGTGACGATATAGGGGTTAACAGCTTAGATAGGTACTTGCGGGTGTGCTAGTGACGATATAGGGGTTAACAGCTTAGATAGGTACTTGCGGTGTGCTAGAGGCGATATAGGGGTTAACAGCTTAGATAGGTACTTGCGGTGTGCTAGTGACGATATAGGGGTTAACAGCTTAGATAGGTACTTGCGGTGTGCTAGAGGCGATATAGGGGTTAACAGCTTAGATAGGTACTTGCGGTGGGATAGTGACGATATAGGGGTTAACAGCTTAGATAGGTACTTGCGGTGTGCTAGAGGCGATATAGGGGTTAACAGCTTAGATAGGTACTTGCGGTGGGATAGTGACGATATAGGGGTTAACAGCTTAGGTTAGTACTTGCGGTGTGCTAGAGGCGATATAGGGGTTAACAGCTTAGATAGGTACTTGCGGTGTGATAGTGACGATATAGGGGTTAACAGCTTAGATAGGTACTTGCGGTGGGATAGTGACGATATAGGGGTTAACAGCTTAGATAGGTACTTGCGGTGGGCTAGTGACGATATAGGGGTTAACAGCTTAGATAGGTACTTGCGGTGTGATAGTGACGATATAGGGGTTAACAGCTTAGATAGGTACTTGCGGTGGGCTAGTGACGATATAGGGGTTAACAGCTTAGATAGGTACTTGCGGTGTGATAGTGACGATATAGGGGTTAACAGCTTAGATAGGTACTTGCGGTGGGATAGTGGCGATATAGGGGTTAACAGCTTAGATAGGTACTTGCGGTGGGATAGTGACGATATAGGGGTTAACAGCTTAGGTTAGTACTTGCGGTGTGCTAGAGGCGATATAGGGGTTAACAGCTTAGATTAGTACTTGCGGTGTGCTAGTGACGATATAGGGGTTAACAGCTTAGGTTAGTACTTGCGGTGTGCTAGTGGCGATATAGGGGTTAACAGCTTAGATAGGTACTTGCGGTGTGTTAGTGACGATATAGGGGTTAACAGCTTAGATAGGTACTTGCGGTGTGATAGTGACGATATAGGGGTTAACAGCTTAGATAGGTACTTGCGGTGTGCTAGAGGCGATATAGGGGTTAACAGCTTAGATAGGTACTTGCGGTGTGCTAGAGGCGATATAGGGGTTAACAGCTTAGATAGGTACTTGCGGTGTGCTAGAGGCGATATAGGGGTTAACAGCTTAGATAGGTACTTGCGGGGGGACAGTGGCGATATAGGGGTTAACAGCTTAGATAGGTACTTGCGGTGTGCTAGTGACGATATAGGGGTTAACAGCTTAGGTTAGGTACTTGCGGTGTGCTAGTGACGATATAGGGGTTAACAGCTTAGATAGGTACTTGCGGTGTGCTCGAGGCGATATAGGGGTTAACAGCTTAGATAGGTACTTGCGGTGGGACAGTGACGATATAGGGGTTAACAGCTTAGATAGGTACTTGCGGTGTGCTAGTGACGATATAGGGGTTAACAGCTTAGATAGGTACTTGCGGTGTGCTAGTGACGATATAGGGGTTAACAGCTTAGATAGGTACTTGCGGTGGGATAGTGACGATATAGGGGTTAACAGCTTAGATAGGTACTTGCAGTGTGCTAGTGACGATATAGGGGTTAACAGCTTAGATAGGTACTTGCGGTGTGCTAGTGACGATATAGGGGTTAACAGCTTAGATAGGTACTTGCTGTGTGCTAGTGACGATATAGGGGTTAACAGCTTAGATAGGTACTTGCGGTGTGCTAGTGACGATATAGGGGTTAACAGCTTAGATAGGTACTTGCGGTGTGCTAGTGACGATATAGGGGTTAACAGCTTAGATAGGTACTTGCGGTGTGATAGTGACGATATAGGGGTTAACAGCTTAGATAGGTACTTGCGGTTTGCTAGTGACGATATAGGGGTTAACAGCTTAGATAGGTACTTGCGGTGTGCTAGTGACGATATAGGGTTAACAGCTTAGATAGGTACTTGCGGTGTGATAGTGACGATATAGGGGTTAACAGCTTAGATAGGTACTTGCGGTGTGATAGTGACGATATAGGGTTAACAGCTTAGATAGGTACTTGCGGTGTGCTAGTGACGATATAGGGGTTAACAGCTTAGATAGGTACTTGCGGTGTGCTAGAGGCGATATAGGGGTTAACAGCTTAGATAGGTACTTGCGGTGTGATAGTGACGATATAGGGGTTAACAGCTTAGATAGGTACTTGCGGTGTGCTAGTGACGATATAGGGGTTAACAGCTTAGATAGGTACTTGCGGTGTGCTAGTGACGATATAGGGGTTAACAGCTTAGATAGGTACTTGCGGTGTGATAGTGGCGATATAGGGGTTAACAGCTTAGATAGGTACTTGCGGTGTGCTAGTGACGATATAGGGGTTAACAGCTTAGATAGGTACTTGCGGTGTGCTAGTGACGATATAGGGGTTAACAGCTTAGATAGGTACTTGCGGTGGGATAGTGGCGATATAGGGGTTAACAGCTTAGATAGGTACTTGCGGTGTTCTAGTGACGATATAGGGGTTAACAGCTTAGATAGGTACTTGCGGTGGGCTAGTGGCGATATAGGGGTTAACAGCTTAGATAGGTACTTGCGGTGGGATAGTGGCGATATAGGGGTTAACAGCTTAGATAGGTACTTGCGGTGTGCTAGAGGCGATATAGGGGTTAACAGCTTAGATAGGTACTTGCGGTGGGATAGTGACGATATAGGGGTTAACAGCTTAGATAGGTACTTGCGGTGTGATAGTGACGATATAGGGGTTAACAGCTTAGATAGGTACTTGCGGTGTGATAGTGACGATATAGGGGTTAACAGCTTAGATAGGTACTTGCGGTGTGCTAGTGACGATATAGGGGTTAACAGCTTAGATAGGTACTTGCGGTGTGCTAGTGACGATATAGGGGTTAACAGCTTAGATAGGTACTTGCGGTGGGATAGTGGCGATATAGGGGTTAACAGCTTAGATAGGTACTTGCGGTGGGATAGTGACGATATAGGGGTTAACAGCTTAGATAGGTACTTGCGGTGGGATAGTGGACGATATAGGGGTTAACAGCTTAGATAGGTACTTGCGGTGGGATAGTGGCGATATAGGGGTTAACAGCTTAGATAGGTACTTGCGGTGGGATAGTGACGATATAGGGGTTAACAGCTTAGATAGGTACTTGCGGTGGGATAGTGACGATATAGGGGTTAACAGCTTAGATAGGTACTTGCGGTGTGCTAGTGACGATATAGGGGTTAACAGCTTAGATAGGTACTTGCGGTGGGATAGTGGCGATATAGGGGTTAACAGCTTAGATAGGTACTTGCGGTGGGATAGTGACGATATAGGGGTTAACAGCTTAGATAGGTACTTGCGGTGGGATAGTGACGATATAGGGGTTAACAGCTTAGATAGGTACTTGCGGTGGGATAGTGCGATATAGGGGTTAACAGCTTAGATAGGTACTTGATATAGGGGTTAACAGCTTAGATAGGTACTTGCGGTGGGATAGTGACGATATAGGGGTTAACAGCTTAGATAGGTACTTGCGGTGTGCTAGTGACGATATAGGGGTTAACAGCTTAGATAGGTACTTGCGGTGTGCTAGTGACGATATAGGGGTTAACAGCTTAGATAGGTACTTGCGGTGTGCTAGTGACGATATAGGGGTTAACAGCTTAGATAGGTACTTGCGGTGGGATAGTGACGATATAGGGGTTAACAGCTTAGATAGGTACTTGCGGTGTGCTAGTGACGATATAGGGGTTAACAGCTTAGATAGGTACTTGCGGTGGGATAGTGACGATATAGGGGTTAACAGCTTAGATAGGTACTTGCGGTGTGCTAGTGACGATATAGGGGTTAACAGCTTAGATAGGTACTTGCGGTGTGATAGTGACGATATAGGGGTTAACAGCTTAGATAGGTACTTGCGGTGTGCTAGTGACGATATAGGGGTTAACAGCTTAGATAGGTACTTGCGGTGGGATAGTGACGATATAGGGGTTAACAGCTTAGATAGGTACTTGCGGTGTGCTAGTGGCGATATAGGGGTTAACAGCTTAGATAGGTACTTGCGGTGTGCTAGTGGCGATATAGGGGTTAACAGCTTAGATAGGTACTTGCGGTGGGATAGTGACGATATAGGGGTTAACAGCTTAGATAGGTACTTGCGGTGTGCTAGTGACGATATAGGGGTTAAGAGCTTAGATAGGTACTTGCGGTGGGATAGTGACGATATAGGGGTTAACAGCTTAGATAGGTACTTGCGGTGGGATAGTGACGATATAGGGGTTAACAGCTTAGATAGGTACTTGCGGTGGGATAGTGACGATATAGGGGTTAACAGCTTAGATAGGTACTTGCGGTGTGCTAGTGACGATATAGGGGTTAACAGCTTAGATAGGTACTTGCGGTGGGATAGTGACGATATAGGGGTTAACAGCTTAGATAGGTACTTGCGGGGGGATAGTGACGATATAGGGGTTAACAGCTTAGATAGGTACTTGCGGTGGGATAGTGACGATATAGGGGTTAACAGCTTAGATAGGTACTTGCGGGGGGATAGTGACGATATAGGGGTTAACAGCTTAGATAGGTACTTGCGGGGGGATAGTGACGATATAGGGGTTAACAGCTTAGATAGGTACTTGCGGGGGGATAGTGACGATATAGGGGTTAACAGCTTAGATAGGTACTTGCGGTGGGATAGTGACGATATAGGGGTTAACAGCTTAGATAGGTACTTGCGGGGGGATAGTGACGATATAGGGGTTAACAGCTTAGATAGGTACTTGCGGTGGGATAGTGACGATATAGGGGTTAACAGCTTAGATAGGTACTTGCGGGGGGATAGTGGCGATATAGGGGTTAACAGCTTAGATAGGTACTTGCGGTGGGATAGTGACAGTTAGGGGTTAACAGCTTAGATAGGTACTTGCGGGGGGATAGTGACGATATAGGGGTTAACAGCTTAGATAGGTACTTGCGGGGGGATAGTGACGATATAGGGGTTAACAGCTTAGATAGGTACTTCTTATTCATGCTTGATACATTGATTGTTACATGATTACCATTTAAATCTTTTCTTTGGTGCCAATGCACCTAAAATGGAGCTATAGCTCCATCTACTGGCAGCCTATCAGTATTACACACAATATAGAAAAACTTTAATATATACTGTATATTATAAAAACTTTTAACATTATGCTCAATTTAAAACCTGAATATGGATGCTGATAATTTTATAGTACATACTGTTACATTTTATATAACAGAACAAGTTGTACAGAGACAATTAGGAGAATTAGAAATGTAGAAATAGCAAGACAGATCATAATCCCTATTTAGGCCCCTAGGGGCCAATGTCTCTAATGTGTGGATCCACCACATTTCCTTTTCTTTGAGAAGACGTTCCCTGTCCATACCATTCCTATTGGGCTTAATATAGTCTATGACCTGCCAACTAAGTAAGCCTCAAGGTTCTTACATCTGATGTTAGAGCGATGTTGGCTCATTCTATCCCTAACTTTACGGGTCGTCTCCCCTATATACACCATGTAACAAGGACATTTAATTAAATAGATCACATAGGTAGTCTCACAAGTGAAGAAGCCATTTATATTATATTTCTTACCACTATGTGGGTGATGAAAATTTGTACCTCTAATTATAGAATTGCAGCTTATGCAATTCAAACATGGAAATGTCCTGTTGCTACCCAAAGTCGTCTGCTTTAATTCTTTTCCAAGTCCTATATCTGTCTATATGAAGTGATCCCTTCAATTCGTAACTCTTCTGTGGGCCATTAATGGGGGTTCTTCAAAGTAAACCACTTTGTTACATTCATTGAGAATATGCCAATTCTGTCTGATAAGTCTAGCAATTTTGCCACTCAATGGATTAAACTGGCTAAAAAAACCATTCTATTTTCTTTACTCTTGTGAGTTATTTCTCTGGTTTTGGTATCTAGAAGCTTGGGGGGGATAACCCCTATTAGTGAATTTTTTTGCCATTTCTTATAGCCTAATCTCCTGCCTGTCTTTGTCACTCACAATTCTGTTAACCCTGAGAAGTTGGTATTTAGGTAAGGAGTCGACTAGTGGTCTAGGGTGAAACTATTGTACTTTAGCAAATTATTCTTGTCAGTTTCTTTCACGTATAGGTCAAATTCCAAATGATGTCCTGACTTGTACATCTTTGTGTCCAAAAATGGTACTGATTCTTCACTGTAACTGACAGAAAACTCTAGGTCTCTCACCTTACAGTTGAGATCCCCCACAAATTGCAGAAGGGATTCCATGTTGACCCACCATACGCCAAACACATTGTCTATGTACCGCAACCATATGGCTCCATATTGTTTAAATAACCTGTTCTCATAGTCAATGCTTTCCTCAACCTCATTCATAAAGAGGTTGGCGTTTGATGGGGCAACGTTGGAACCCATTGCCGTCCCCCTAGTCTTAGTGGCAATATAGGGGTTAACAGCTTATAAAGGTACTTGTGGTGGTATAAAGGTCAATATTGTAGATAGGTACTTGCGATGGGAATGTGGCAGTTTAGGGGTTAACAGGAAAGGTACTTGTGGTGAGTATGTGGCGATGCAGAGGTTAATAGAATAAATACTTGCGGTGGGTATGTGGTGATTTTGGGGTTAATAGGATAAATGTTTGCATTGGGAATGGGGCAGATTAGGGGTTAACAGGATAGGTACTTGTGGCGGTTTAGATATTTATTAGTGTAGTGTTAGTTTGCGATCATGGGGTACTTTGGTTTAGAGTCATTAGGAATAGTGGTTAGGCACACAGCAGTTTTATTCCAAGGGATCATTTACTGTACATCACCAATATGGGCGGCGATGCTGGGTGTAATCTATAGACAGCATCACCTTGTATAGTAAACGCCTGTTAGCAGCTATGTCAAGGCTTGGAATATTTCGACAGATTGGCTCAACATGGCGGATCCCTTGGAATATTTTGCAAGTCTTAGCACTTTCGATCATCGGGCCTTAGAGAGTAGCAAATTAATATTTTGTACCTCTCTGTCCAACCCCACTGGAAGCAAGATTTTTTTTCGAAACTTTGTTTACATATCTTTTCTATAACCAGTCTTTTTCAATTGAAAGTTTCGGTATAGGCTGGAATACAACAGGAAAAAGCAGCTATTTCAATTACAAAATAAAAGTAAAAGAGTCATCTGTAAACAACAATTTAAAACTGTCCATCAGGTAAAATACAACTTTAGGAACACATTAAAGACACAGTCTACACCAATTTTTTTATTGCTTAAAAAGGGACATAATCCCTTTATGACCCTTTCCCCAGTTTTGCATATATATTAATATACTTATTACCTCTGTGATTGCCTTGTATCTAAGCCTCTGCAGGCTGCCCCCTTATCTCAGTTATATTAATATACTTTTTTCCTCTGTGATTACCTTGTATCTAACCCTCTGCAGACTGCTTCTTTATTTCAGTTATTATGACAGACTTGCAGTTTAGCCAATCAGTACTGGCTCCATAACTCCATGGGAGTGAGCACAATGTTATCTATATGACACACATGAAATAGCGCTGTCTAACTGTTAAAAACAGTAAAAATGCACTGATAAGAGGGAGCCTTCAAGAGTTTAGAAATTAGCATATGAGCCTACCTAGGTTTAGCTTTCAAAAAAGAATACCAAGAGAACAAAGCAAATTTAATGATAAAAGTAAATTGGAAAGTTGTTTAAAACTGCATGCCCTATCTGAATCATAAAAGTTTAAAGGGACAGTCTACTCAAAAATAAACTTTCATGATTCAGAGAGAGCAGCAATTTTAAACAACTTTCCAATTTACTTTTATCATCAAATTTGCTTTGGTCTCTTGGTATTCTTAGTGGAAAACTAAACCTCAGTAGGCTCATATGCTAATGTATAAGCCGCTTGAAGGCCGCTTCTTATATCAGTGCATTTTTCATAGCTATACAGCGCTAGTTCATGTGTGCCATATAAATAAAATTGTGCTCACTCCAGTGAAGTTATTTATGAGTCAGCAATGATTGGTTAAAATGCAAGTCTGTCAAAAGCACTGAGATAAGGTGGCAGTCTGGGGCTATAGTGTTGGTTAATTAAAACTGGGGAATGGGCAATAAAGGGATTATCCATCTTTTTAACCCCTTTACCCATTTATATGTCTTGCTGTACAAAGCGCATCGTACCACATAACATATATATATGTGCGAGCTGGAGTTCCTGAGCTCCAGGCATCTACCTGCATATGGAACCAAATAAAGGCAGATCACTGTGTGTGTGTCACCTCTCTGTAACGATCATCTGCTGCTGCCGGCGGCGGGAGATGTGGAATGGAAAGCGGGAGGTGGGTGGGCGGCTCAGCGATGGAGGGGGAAGGGAGGGATGGGCCCTACACTGCAGGGAAAAAATGAAGGGAGAAGGAGGGATGAGGAGCTACACTACAGAAAAAAATGTGGGGTGAAAAAAACCTAAACTGCATATTGTTAGACTGTCTGCCAGAACTTAAGATGGTGGTGACCAGTGGGGTTTGAGGGTGGGAAGAGAGCTGTTTGGAAGGGTGTTCTGTTGAAAAATCCAAGATGCCGTCACTTCCGGCGACTCTTCCATTTTCATGATCTGTTTATGCCTCTGTCTGTGGGGTACACCACCAATCCTCTGGCTTCACCTCCCTTGAACCCCCAGACGGAGTCAAAATAGATAGTGAAGATAGGCGATTACCGTCCCATCTAATTGGTCCATATCTCCGTGAGGGACAGTATGCACAACAAATCAGATGTATGGATTCACCGGAAGTGACGTCATTTTGGAGTTTTCGATAGATCAAGGTATCAGGGGGTGGGAAGTCAGGTGGGAGGGTAATCTCTACACTAAAGCTAAAATTAACCTTACAAGCTACCTGATTAAGCCCTTCACTGCCAGGAATAATAGAAGTGTGGTGCGCAGCTGCAATTAGCGACCTTCTAATTACCATAAAGCATTGGCAAAGACATATACGGAATCCCAGAGACGCTTTTACAATCATTTGTGCCATGACTGCACAAGCTGTATGTAAATAATTTTATTGAGAAACCAAAAGTTTGTGAGAAAGCTAACAAAATGTTTTATTTGTCGGCAAAATGGTGGCATGAGATATACTAAAATGGACCTAGATCAATCAAAAAGCTAGGGACAAGATTCCCCAAACAGAAAATGCTTGTAAGCACTCTATGCCCAGAGACGAGAAGGAATATAATAATTTAAAACTTTTATTTGAATTATTAAAAGATAGGTGAACAAAAAAAGATTAAAATCCCTATAATGAGCAAATAGTTGTGTAATTATTGTGTCCATGAATAATGGGCTATCTGGCCTTCTATTGTGATTATTATATAAGGAGACACCTTTGATAAAGCCTTGTTAGGCGAAACGCATCAGGGGTGTTGTGTGGAACGATGTGGTCCCAATTTATGTAATTTTAACAATATCAGAGCAAGTGGTTGTTGTTGAACGCATGGCACTATATTATTTAAGTAACCATTGGAACTTATGTGCACTGACCCAAGCATCTGTCATTATAGACATTAATAAACATTAACAAACCAAAGAAGTCAATTGAGCTTATACATGTAGGAAGCAACTATAATAAATAAAGAGTAGCAGAACTGTTCACGCTAAGTATTAAGTAAATAACAATCAGAAACAGTTGGTTGGGTCACACCAACATCCCTATTTTTGGAAATAAAAGAAGAAGTATGGATAACAAGCATTTAAATATTATTTCTTTCATGTAATTAGCAAGAGTCCATGAGCTAGTGACGTATGGGATATACATTCCTACCAGGAGGGGCAAAGTTTCCCAAACCGTAAAATGCCTATAAATACACCCCTCACCACACCCACAATTCAGTTTTACAAACTTTGCCTCCCATGGAGGTGGTGAAGTAAGTTTGTGCTAGATTCTACGTTGATATGCGCTTCGCAGCAGACTGAAGCCCGGTTTTCCTCTCAGAGTGCAGTGAATGTCAGAGGGATGTGAAGAGAGTATTGCCTATTTGAATACCATGGTCTTCCTCTAGGGGATCTATTTCATAGGTTCTCTGTTATCAGTCGTAGAGATTTCTTCTCCTACCTCCCTTTTCAGATCGACGATATACTCTTATATACCATTACCTCTGCTGATTCTCGTTTCAGTACTGGTTTGGCTATCTACTTTATGTAGATGAGTGTCTTAGGTTAAGTAAGTCTTATTTTATTTATGACACTCTAAGCTATGGTTGGCACTTTATATGTAAAGTTCTAAATATATGTGTTTAAACTTATATTTGCCATGATTCAGGATAATCAGTATTCCTTCTTTCAGACTGTCAGTTTCATTACTTTGGGAATGCATATGAATAAATATTTTTTCTTACCTTCAATTTTCAAATTGACTTTTTTCCCTGCGGGCTGTTAGGCTCAAGGGGGCAGAAAATGCTTCAATTTATTGCGTCATTTTTGGTGCGAACTTTTTTGGCACAAAATTTCCTCATTTCCGGCGCCATAGTTGAAGCCGGAAGTTTACACATGGTTGAGTCATTTTTTGACGCATGTGTGTTACAGACGTTTTTTTGCGCCAAAAAATGCGGGCGTCATTTTTGGCGCCAAAAAATATGGGCGTCATACTTGGTGCCAAATAATGTGGGCGTCTTACTTGGCGCCAAAAAATGTGGGCGTCATACTTGGCACCATTTTTTTCACATTATTTCAGTCTCACTTTTTTATTGCTTCTGGTTGCTAGAGGCTTGTTTGTTTTGCATTTTTTCCCATTCCTGAAACTGTCATTTAAGGAATTTGATAATTTTGATTTATATGTTGTTTTTTTCTATTACATATTGCAAGATATTTCAAAGCTGTTCCTGTATCAGAAAATACTGAGGGATTCCTGATGACTGATATCAGTCCTACCAAAGATAAGTTCATTTATTTTAATGTTATGAATGAATATATTTAGCTATGGTTTGTAATAAGTTTTTATGATAAACTTTTACATGCAGAGTCCATTAGTATTTATGCTTTATATATTGCTATTCTTTTTACATCTTATGTACAAGATATACTTAGGAATTTATAAGAATATTTTTCTGATTCTATGTTAAAGGCTTTGTCTGCTATCCCGCCTTCTAATAAAAGTTTTAGGTCTTTTTTAAACTTCTCATTTAGTTGATCTCATTCAGAATATCCTTCATCAGATATTGACACTAACAAATCTACTTTTTTATTTTTAAATAGAGTACATTTGTTTTTTGTTGAAAAGGTGTTGATTATTTTGGATATTGAAGTAACTAGTTCTTTTGATTAAGACTAGCTAACATTTAAATTCTGCTTATTAACCTTCTGTGGTTTCTTCAGAGGTTTTTTTCCAGTTCCTGATACTAGGGAATGGAATAGGCCGGGAATTTCTTTTATTCCTTCTTTAAGGTTTTTAATTGTATCCTTTGCCGGCAGTTAGTTTTAAGTTTTGAGGAAGATCCCCCAAGTTAATGGGACTATCTCTACTCTTGCTAACATACTACTATTTCTATAGCAGATAGTACTTATTTTTTTCCTTGAGAACTTGTATCTTATTTAAGGAAAATTATTTATTTTCAGGTAATTTTCTTAGACCTGTAATTTATTTGGCTGATGTTGCAACTGCTTCAGCTTTCTGGTTGGATACTTTAGTGCAACAAGTATCGGATTATGATTTGTTTAGCATTGATAAGTTGATCAACATGCTAATAATTTCATTTGTGTCGTCATTTTTTTTATATTTTCGCAAATGAGGTTTAATCTATGTCTTTAGCTATTTTAGCTAGAAGAACTTTATGATTTCAATCTTGGAATGCTAATTTGATTTCTAAATTCCATATTTCTTTTTTTCCAAGGTAATCAATTATTTGGTTCACAATTGGATTCAATTCCTCAACTGTTACTCTGGGCTGCAAGATTGAGTTCTAAAGTTAAATATTAAGCTTTTTTTCTTACTAAGGAACGGAATTCTAATTCTTCCCCAAGTAACATATTTACAATTGGAAGTTTTCTTCATTCAATTTAAACCATTTTTAAAATCAAAGTCAGCTCCCGAAATTTGCATTTAGGTGCCGTTCTTATTCCAGCTTAGCTGGTAAGGGGCAGGTTAAGACTTTCTTAATAAATTTGTTTGGTTCCATTCGGTCCAAATTTCGTAGATTTGGATACAGAATAGGATTCAGAATTAAACCGACTGTGAGAAGTATTTTTTCTCTCTCTAACATATTCCAGCTATTCCAGTAAGGCTCACACTTTCCTGAAGTGTGTTTCAGTCCTATATGTATTGGGTACTTGTGAAGCGCGGCTGGTTACCCGTTGGGGCTCAAGGCGCTGCTCAGACCTGGAGTTTTCTGGAGTATTTATACCAGTTCCTTTTTAGGAACAGGATTTGGGGGTTTTATTCAAAACTATTCATTATTTCAAAAACTGAAAATCTTTTTGAATTGTCATATAAGTGTACCATCTTTTAAAATGGAGTTTATATGGTCTATTCTGCCTTTTTGGTCAGTAATGGCATTTTTTTGTTCACAATAGATACAATAGATGAATATCTTCATTTTCTGTTTTCATTCAGATTATTTTCATTTTCTGAGATTCTCTTTTTTTGACAAGCATTACCAATTTGTTGCTTTTCCTTCTGGTCTAGCGACAGCTCTAAGAATCTTTTCAAGGTTCTCAGTGTTTCCTTATTTGGACGGTTTCGTGGTACTGGCTCAGTCTTTTTCGTTCTGCGGAATCTCATATGATTCAACTTTTGTTGTTTCTTCAAGACATGGTTAGATGATTTTTATCAAAAGCTCTTTGATTCCTCACACAAGGGTCACCTTTTTTAGGTTTCCAGATAGATTGTGTCTATGTCTTTGTCTCTAGCAGACAAGTGACAATTTTTTTGGGTTCCGTTTGTCGGAACCTTCAGACTCTATTATTTCCTTCAGTTGCTATATGCATGGAAGTTTTTGGTATTATGGCTGCAGCATTGGATTCGATTCCCTTTGCTCATTTTCATAAGAAACCTTTCCAGTTTTTTATACTGAATTCATGGTGCAGGGATTCTAGGATATCACTTTTTATATCTTTGAATCCCAATGTTCAACTATCTTTGATTTGGTGGTTAGATCACCTTCATATAGTTCTACGGGTCTCTTCGGTTCATTCAACCTGGACCATGATCACTACAGATGCGAGTCTTTTAGGTTAGAAGGCTGTCTGGGGATCTCTGTCAGCACAAGGGGTTTGGAAATCTCAGGAGGCGAGATTACCAATCGATATTTTGGAACTCCGTGCATTTTTCAGAGTTCTTCAGTTTTGGCTTCTTTTTGAAGAAAGAGACGTTTATTGTTTTTCAGACAGACAATGTCACAATTGTGGCGTATGTCAATCATCAGGGTGGGACTCTCAGTCCTTAGGCTGTGAAAGAAGTATCTCGGATACTTGCTTGGACTAAATCCAGCTCCTGTCTAATTTCTGCGGTCCATTTCCCAGGTATAGACAATTGGGAAACGGATTATCTGTCAATCAAGCTTTACATCCGGGAGAATGGTCTTTATCTAGATGTGTTTTTTTTTTTTCAAATTGTTCAGATGTGTGGGCTTCCAGAAACAGATCTGATGGAATCTCATCTAAACAAGGAACTTCCCAGGGGCCTATTCAGGTCCGGGGATCCTCTGGTGGAAGCAGTGTATGCATTGACACTTTCTTGGAGTTATCAATCTGCCTATATTTTTTCGCCTCTGGTTCTTCTTTTTAGAGGTATTTTCAAAATCATCAGGGAGCAATCTTTTGTGTTGCTGGTGGTTCCAGCATGGCCGCACAGGTTTTGGTATATGGTTCTTGTTTGGATGTCCAGTTGCCAATCTTGGTCACTTCCATTAAAGGGACATAATACTCATATGCTAAATCACTTGAAACTTATGCAGTATAACTGTAAAAAGCTGACGGGAAAATATCACCTGAGCATCTCTATGTAAAAAAGGAAGATATTTTACCTCACAATTTCCTCAGCTCAGCAGAGTAAGTTCTGTGTAAAAAGTTATACTCAGCTGCTCCCAGCTGCAGGTAAACAAATTTAAAAAAATGAAGAAATGAACAGCAGCCAATCAGCATCAGCAGTGCTGAGGTCATGAACTCTTACTGTGATCTCATGACATTTCACTTAACTCTCATGAGATTTCATAGTAATCTTCCTTTACCTGATTGGTGAAATAATATGAGAGTGCACGATGCTCATCCCTTCAGATGTCCCAGGACAAACACACTAAAATGCTGCTTAGAAATCCTTTACAATGGGATGTGGCTACTGAGGATATTTTGAGGTAAAATATCTTTTCTTTTTTACATAGAGATGTTCAGGTGATATTTTCTAGTCAGCTTTTTACAGCTATGCTGTATCACTTTCAAGTGTTTAAACATTTGGGTATTATGGCCCTTTAAGGTCAGACCCTATATCTTAACATTCATTTTTTCCATCAGGAACTCAAATTATTAATTTGATGGTATTGAGTTTTAACGCTTAGTACTTAGTCATAGAAATTCTTTGACTCAGTGATTAATACTATGTTGCAGGCTCGTTAATCTGTCTCTAGTAAGATTTATTATCGAGTTTGAAAGATTTTCATCTCTTGATGCTCTTTTCATAAATTCTCTTGGCATTCTTTTAGAATTCCTAGGTTTTTATAGTTTTCTTCAGGATGGTTTAGATAAGGATTTTTGTCTGCAAGTTCTTTGCAAGGACAAATCTCTGCTTTTTCTGTGCTGTTTTCATAGAAAAATTTGCTAATCTTTCTGTTATTCATTGTTTTGTTCAGGCTTTGGTTCGTATCAAGTCTGTCATTTAAGCCAATTGGGGGTGGTTATCAAGCCGTCAACCTCAAATATGCTGGAATTCCGCGGCGTATTTGTGGCGAGGCTGATTCGCCTTAGTTATCAAAGGCTAGATACCGGCAAAAGTAGAATTTTGTGACGTAAGCTTCGATTCGCCGGACTCAGTCCGACACAGATCGATTCTTACGTCACTCCAGATGTTCCGCACACAAGTGCGGCACAATCTGACTACTTTTGCTAGTTATCAAAAAACTAGCAGGTACGCTCGGCACTTTTCCGGCCCAGCGTACCTGGTTTTCAAACCGCCGCCCTGGAGGCAGCGGATCCCATAGGAATCAATGGGAGTCTGACCATAGCGAAAGTTCATGTTCGCTGCTGACCGACATCCCATTGATTCCTATGGGAGATGTCTGCACCTAACACCCTAACATGTACCCCGAGTCTAAACACCCCTAATCTGTCCCCCCCTACACCGCCGCAACTAAATAAAGTGTTTTCCCCCTAAACCGCCGCTCCCGGGGCCCACCGCAACTATAATAAACTGATTAACCCCTAAACCGCCGCTCCCGGACCCGCCGCCACTATAATAAATATGTTAACCCCCTATACCGGCGCCCCCGGATCCCCCCGCAACTAAATAAAGTTAGTAACCCCTAAACCGCCGCTCCTAGACCCCGCTGCAACTCTTATAAATGTATTAACCCCTAAACCGCCGCTCCCGGACAACGCCGCCACCTACATTATACCTACTAACCCCTATCCTGCCCCCCCTACACCGTCGCCACCTATAATAAATTTATTAACCCCTATCCTGCCCCCCCCTACACCGCCGCCACTGTAATAAATTTATTAACCCCTAAACCTAAGTCTAACACTAAACCTAAATAATATTTCTCTTATTAACTAAATGAATCCGATTTAAAACTAAATACTTACCTATAAAATAAACCCTAATATAGCTACAATATAAATAATAATTATATTGTAGCTATCTTAGGATTTATTTTTATTTTACAGGCATCTTTCAATTTATTTTAACTAGGTACAATAGCTATTAGTTATTAACTATTTAATAGCTTACCTAGCTAAAATAAAGAGACGTTTACCTGTAAAATAAAAACTAACCTAAGTTACAATTACACCTAACACTACACTATACTTTAACAAATTATTCCTATTTAAAACTAAATACTTACCTGTAAAATAAAACCTAAGATAGCTACAATGTAATTAATAGTTACATTGTAGCTATTGTAGGATTTATATTTATTTTACAGGTAACTTTGTATTTATTTTAGCTAGTTAGAATAGTTATTAAATAGTTATTAATTATTTAATAACTACCTAGCTAAAAGAAATACAAAATGACCTGTAAAATAAATCCTAACCTAAGTTACAATTAAACCTAACACTACACTATCATTAAATTAATTAAATAAATTAGTTACAAATAACTACAATTAAATACAATTACATAAACTAACTAAAGTACAAAAAATAAAAAAGCTAAGTTACAAAAAATAAAAAAAATAAGTTACAAACATTTCAAAAATATTACAACAATTTTAAGCTAATTACACCTAATCTAAGCCCCCTAATAAAATAACAAAGCCCCCCAAAATAAAAAAATGCCCTACCCTATTCTAAATTTAAAAAGTTCAAAGCTCTTTTACCTTACCAGCCCTTAAAAGGGCCTTTTGCGGGGCATGCCCAAAAGAACGGACTAACGACGAATGAAGGCTCCTTTAAGGGACGTCATCCAAGATGGCGTCCCTTCAATTCCGATTGAGATCGCATTCTATTGGCTGATCGGAACAGCCAATAGAATGCAATCTCAATCTGATTGGCTGATTCAATCAGCCAATCAGATTTTTCCTACCTTAATTCCGATTGGCTGATAGAATCCTATCAGCCAATCGGAATTGAAGGGACGCCATCTTGGATGACGTCCCTTAAAGGAGCCTTCATTCGTCGTTAGTCCGTCGGGGAAGAAGGATGTTCCGCGTCGGCGGGATGAAGATGGATCCTGAAGAAAGAAGATTGAAGACCCCGCTTGGAAGATGACATCGCCCGGATGGAAGACTTCTTCAGCGCCGCTTGGAAGATGACATCTCCCGGATGGAAGACTTCTTCAGCGCCGCTTGGAGGATCACTTCATCGGATGGAAGACTTCTTCAGCGCCCCTTGGAGGATCACTTCTGCCGCTCCGGATCTCCTCTTCGGTTCCATCGGTGGCTCGGCTGAGTGAAAACGACTCAAGGTAGGATGATCTTCAGGGGGGTAGTGTTAGGTTTATTTAAGGGGGGTTTGGGTTAGATTAGGGGTATGTGGGTGGTGGGTTTTAACGTTGGGGGGGTTGTATTTTTCTTTTACAGGCAAAAGAGCTGTTTTCTTTGGGGCATGCCCCGCAAAAGGCCCTTTTAAGGGCTGGTAAGGTAAAAGAGCTTTGAACTTTTTTAATTTAGAATAGGGTAGGGCATTTTTTTTATTTTGGGGGGCTTTGTTATTTTATTAGGAGGCTTAGATTAGGTGTAATTAGCTTAAAATTGTTGTAATATTTTTGAAATGTTTGTAACTTATTTTTTTTTATTTTTTGTAACTTAGCTTTTTTATTTTTTGTACTTTAGTTAGTTTATGTAATTGTATTTAATTGTAGTTATTTGCAACTAATTTATTTAATTAATTTAATGATAGTGTAGTGTTAGGTTTAATTGTAACTTAGGTTAGGATTTATTTTACAGGTCATTTTGTATTCCTTTTAGCTAGGTAGTTATTAAATAGTTAATAACTATTTAATAACTATTCTAACTAGCTAAAATAAATACAAAGTTACCTGTAAAATAAATATAAATCCTACAATAGCTACAATGTAACTATTAATTATATTGTAGCTATCTTAGGGTTTATTTTACAGGTATTTAGTTTTAAATAGGAATAATTTATTAAAGTATAGTGTAGTGTTAGGTGTAATTGTAACTTAGGTTAGTTTTTATTTTACAGGTAAATTTCTCTTTATTTTAGCTAGGTAAGCTATGAAATAGTTAATAATTATTTAATAGCTATTGTACCTAGTTAAAATAAATTGAAAGATGCCTGTAAAATAAAAATAAATCCTAAGATAGCTGCAATATAATTATAAGTTATATTGTAGCTATATTAGGGTTTATTTTATAGGTAAGTATTTAGTTTTAAATAGGATTCATTTAGTTAATAAAAGGAATATTATTTAGATTTATTTAATTAATATTTAAGTTAGGGGGGTGTTAGGTTTAGTGTTAGACTTAGGTTTAGGGGTTAATAAATTTATTACAGTGGCGGCGGTGTAGGGGGTGCAGGATAGGGGTTAATACATTTATTATAGGTGGCGACAGTGTAGGGGGGGCAGGATAGGGGTTAATAAGTTTAATATAGGTTGCGGCGGGGTCCCGGAGTGGCGGTTTAGGGGTTAAACTATTTATTTAGTTGCGGCGGGGTCCGGGATCAGCAGGATAGGGGTTAATAACTTTATTATAGAGGGCGGCGGTATAGGGGCGGCAGGATAGGGGTTACTAGGTATAATGTAGGTGGCGGCGGTGTGCAGGAGCGGCGGTTTAGGGGTTAATACATTTATAAGCGTTGCGGCGGTGTCCGGGAGCAGCGGTTTAGGGGTTAATACATTTATAAGAGTTGTGGCGGGGTCTAGGAGCGGCGGTTTAGGGGTTAATAACTTTATTTAGTTGCGGGGGGCTCCGGGGGCGCCGGTATAGGGTGTAGAACAGTGTAGTTTAGTGTGGGTGCTTAGTGACAGCTTGTCAATAAAGCTGTCAAAAAGCCGAAGAGCAGCGAGATCGGATGAGTGATAACTATCACAGTCCACTGCTCATCGCCCCGTACTTGGTGCGCGGCTTTTTGACAGATTTATTGATAACTTAGGCGAAATTTTGCAGGTCCTCGGCGGTGATGGTAGACGAGCTTAGGCGGGCGTATTGAACCGGCGAATTCAGGTAAATTAGACACGTTGATAACTACCCCCCAATTTCTCCTCCTTGGAGTCTTAATTTGGTTCTGAGGGCTTTACAGGCTCTTCCGTTTGAGCATATGCTTTCTTTGGACATTTAAATTACTTTCATGGTATTGTTCCTTTAGACATCTCTTCAGCTAGGACAGTCCTTTGAATTATCTGTTCTTTCTTGTGAGTCTCCTTTTTCTGATTTTTTATCAGGATAAGGTGGTTTTGCTGTCTTCTTTTCAATTTTTACCTAAAGTTGTGAATTTTAACAACATTAGTAGAGGAATTATTGTCCCTTCCTTGTGTCCTAATACTAAGAATTCTTTGGAGAGATCCTTACATTCTTTGTATGTGGTAAGAGTTCTGAAATTATGTTGAAGCTATTCAGATTTCAGAAAGACTTCTAGTCTATTTGTTATCTTTTCTGGTTTTAGGAAAGGTCAGAAGGCTTCTGCCATTTCTTTGGCATCTTGGTTAAAGCTTTTGATTCATCTTGCTTATTTGGAGTCGGGTGGATTCCCGCCTCGGAGGATTACGGCTCATTCTACTAGGTCAGTTTCTACTTCCTGGACTTTTAAGAATGAAGCTTCTGTTGATCAGATTTGCAAAGCAACGACTTGGTCTTCTTTGCATACTTTTACTAAATTCTACCATTTTGATGTTTTCTCTTCTTCAGAAGCAGTTTTTGGTAGAATGGTACTTCAGGCAGCTGTTTCAGTTTGATTCTTCTGCTTATAACTTCAGTTTTTTTCATTATAAAAATTGAAACTTTTGATTTGGGTAGTGGATTCATTTTTCAGCGGAATTGGCTGTCTTTATTTTATCCCTCTCTCTCTAGTGACTCTTGCGTGGAAGATCCACATCTTGGGTATCTACTATCCCATATGTCACTGGCTCATGGACTCTTGCTAATTACATGAAAGAAAACATAATTTATGTAAGAACTTACCTGATAAATTCATTTCTTTCATATTAGCAAGAGTCCATGAGGCCCACCCTTTTTTGTGGTGGTTATGATTTTTTTGTATAAAGCACAATTATTCCAATTCCTTATTTTTTATGCTTAAGCTCCTTTCTTATCACCCCACTTCTTGGCTATTCGTTAAACTGATTTGTGGGTGTGGTGAGGGGTGTATTTATAGGCATTTTAAGGTTTGGGAAACTTTGCCCCTCCTGGTAAGAATGTATATCCCATACGTCACTAGCTCATGGACTCTTGCTAATATGAAAGAAATAAATTTATAAGTTCTTACATAAACTATATTTTACTGAAACTGCAATAGCGAGAGGAAAATCACTGCTAGTAGTTATCCATAACAGCGTACAACTATAAATCTTTGAGGGATTGTTATTTAAAATCGTATAAGTAGATACATGGTTTGCATAACAAGGAGTACTATTATAATCACGTAATTATACAACACAAACCTATTATACCACAACTCAGGGGGATGTTTAGCAAACAGTATATAAAGCAATAAACCATATGTGGAATTGTCGCAGATTAACTGGGAACTATTACGATTGGTAAAGATATATATAATAAAAATGGTTATAAACGTATGCAATTGTGGATGGTAACATTGTTACCAAGACTTACTACACAACACTTAACCGACCTTGATATTATTGATATACAACACGTAAACGTGTTGCAATATATTAAATTATTTGTGCGGGGGTCTGCAGTTAACTTGACACAAACCAATACAACATAGAATGAACCAATGAGTGAAATAGTAACATATCAATTTGGTATTGAAACCATAATTCAAATAAAAGTTATATTTTATTATATACCTTCTCGTCTCCAACACTAGGGCATAGAGTGCTTACAAGCGTTTTCTGTTTGGGGAATCTTGTCCTAGCGTTTTGTAGAATAAAAATAATGCTAGCACCACTCCTCTACTGAGATAACAATAATGGAGTAGATATATACCAATATATAGGAGCTTGCCTTCATAGTGCCCTTGTCAGTGTATGTGCATAGGGCCTAGATCAATGCCTTGGGTTTTCTACTTAATAAAATGCATATATAGTTTTGACAGGTAAAAAAAAACAAACACAAGTAAACGAGGCTTTATTTAGGTTTAAATGGTTTGATAGCAAACAGGCTAAAAATAAATTACAGTATTTTGGGCAAGTTCTTTAAATTCCTGAAAGTGAAGGGGTTAAACAATAAAAAAATTCTGTGGTAGACTGTCCCTTTTATTTTGACTTGACCGTCCCTTTAAATTAAAAAAAAAAAAAATCACAGTATACTGTCTCTAACTTCTTTAAAAGGATTTAACACTCAGCTACAGTCCTGGAACACGCCCACTCCAGATAAGGACATGCCAGTGAAAGGAACATACTCATGTATGCCTGCTTCTGATTGGGTTACCAGCACAGTGTCACAGGAGCACAACTTTCAACCACTTTAAAAAAATGTTCTGACAAAATAGGAAATGTTACTTTAAAGGGACAGTCCACTCAAAAAATGTATTGTTTAAAAAGATAGATAATCCCTTTATCACCCATTCCCCAGTTTTGCATAACACGGTTATATTAATACACTGTTTACACAATAGTAAAAAAATAGGTCTGTAAATTGGAATTTTGTAATTCTCAGGGCTTTAAATGCACCTGCTGACTTCTCAGGGCTAACCCTGCTACATACACGCCCCTAATTGGCTTTATCAGATAACAACTGTAAAACAATGTACTTTATATTAACATAATGACCATTACTGACCTTGTAGTTTGCTGACTTAACCTCGGATTGGCTCATCCAAATAAGGCAAATGGTGAATGGAGTTGGGCTATTGAAATCAGTTGCAGAAAACAAGATGTTACTTTTTTGTAAAAAACTGTTTAGAGTCAGCTGATATGTCTATAGCAACACAACATAAAGGTGCTTAGTGTCCCTTTAAGATATTACAAGCTTCCTTAACCCCTTTGCAGCAAGGAGTTAAAAGTTCCCAGCAAGCAGTGCTGTTTGATGCAGTTGCCATGGGTAAAACAATTGCAAATGTTTGGTATTAAAAGAGAAAATACCCAGACTAGATGGGCCACAAGCAATTTAAGGTTATATAAGGCGTGTAATGTACACAGAGCACTTTAAAGTGAGAGCAGAGTTTCCGCTCATTATTGAAGCCTTATTCTCGTATAATCATTACTTTATGTTTCATTAACTAGTGAACTAGTGAAATGATTTATTTGTGCACAATATGAGCATTTTATCATAGCATGTTTAATCTTACCCCCCCCCCCCCCCTTTGTATTATGTTCATTCTGCTAATCAGCTGCAATACCTGAGCTAGTGTAATTATGACACCGGTGTGTAATCAAATTGACTCAGGTTTGTGATAGGAAGTTAACTTGTAAGGGGGAGGAGTAAAGGTACTCAAATACAATGTGTTAGCAGTTGCTAATTATGGGTCATTGAGGAAGTGCATTATGTGAATAACTAAACATGTTTGACCTTTTTTTCTGTTATGAAGTGTACTATATACTGTGTTTTATAGAGCCTATTAAATTTATTTGCATTTTACTATTGTATCCTGTCATTTTGATGAGTGGCTATACCGGGTGCTGCCTTTTTGTTGCTAATTCTGGATTTCTCTATAACGATATGCCAGCCCATAAAGACATACCAACCTATAATGACATGCCAGCCTATAATGACATGAGAGCCCATAATAACATGCCAGCCCATAAAGACATACCAACCTATAATGACATGCCAGCCCATAATGACATTCTAGCCTATAATGACATGACAGCCCATAATGACATGCCAGCCCATAGAGACATACCAACCTATAATTACATGCCAGTCCATAATGAGATGCTAGCCTATAATGACATGACAGCCCATAATGACATGCCAGCCCATAAAGACATACCAACCTATAATGACATGCTAGCCCATAATGACATGCCAGTCCATAAAGACATACCAACCTATAATGACATGCAAGCCTATAACAATATGCCAGCCCATAAAGACATACCAACCTATATTGACATGGCAGCCTAAAACAATATGCCAGCCCATAATGACATGCCAGCCCATAATGACATGCCAGCCCATAACGATATGCCAGCCCATAAAGACATAGTAGCCCATAATGACAAGCCAGCCCATAATGACATGCCAGCCCAAAATGACATGCCAGCCCAAAATGATATACCAGCTCTTAATGATATTCCAGCCCATAATAATATTCCAGCCCATATTGATATACCAGCTCTTAATGATATTCCAGCCCATAGTGACATACTGGCCCATAATGATATACCAGCCTATAACGATATGCCAGCCCATAATGATATACCAGCTCTTAATGATATTCCAGCCCATAATGACATAACAGCCCATAATGATATACCAGAATAAAATAACATACCAGCCCTTAACGATATACCAGCCCATAATGGCACACTAGCCCATAAGGATATACCAGCCTATAACGATATGTCAGCCCATAATGACATACCAGCTCATAATGATATACCAGCCTACAACAACTTGCCAGCCCATAATGATATAGCAGCCCATAATGATATGTCAGCCCATAATGATAAGCCAGCCTATAATGACATACTAACCCATAATGATATACCAGCCCATAACGGTATGCCCACCCATAACGATAAGCCAGCCCATAATGAGATACCAACCCATAATGACATACCAGCCCATAACCATATACCAGCCCATAATGATATACCAGCCCATAATGACATACCAACCCATAATGATATACCAGCCCATAATGACATACCAACCCATAATGATATACCAGCCCATAACGATATACCAGTGTTATAGTATAACCCTGAATACGGGATCAGCAACACACGAACCCAGTTAATTCCCCCCAAACACGAGACCAAGCTCCGTCTTGAGGGTAAAACAGAAAATCTACTTTATTGAGGGCTATATGCCTGGTATTTATGCAGGTCTCCCACCTGGTGGACACTCCCCTAGGGGACCAGATGGGAGATTGGAAGAGTATAGTACATTAGATAGAGGGAAGATGCCCTTTTACAGGATACAATAGAATTACATTACGTAACCAAATAAGCAATCAAACACAAGAAAACAATGGATTCCTTCCTGGCACCTAGCAGTCTGGAGGTGATTAAACAAGGTGAACGCTTATCACCTAAACCTAATTAGTACAGTAAACAATAACTGATGCCAGGAAACCTGTCTCAGAAAATACAAATAATCAAAACTGAAGAAGAGGAGAGTTAACCCCTCCAGTACTGTTGGATTCACACCCTGTACCTATAATGGGCACAGGGTGACTTAACATAATGCCCGGATCCATAATCCGTAGGGAGGTTGACAGAGGGGTCTGTCACATGGCTCCCTCCTGGTGGGACACTCCGGCAGACCCGGCTTGACCCTTTGGCGAGTCAACTTGGGGATGACCCTACTAGAGGTGGTAGGGATGTCAGTTTGCCGGGACAATCCATCTGCATTCCCGTTCTGCTTACCGGGCCGGTAGCTGATGGTAAAGTTATATGGTTGGAGGGCTAAACTCCACTGCAGCAATCTACCATTGTCTCCTGAGAACCGGTTAAGCCAGACTAAGGGATTGTGGTCCGTTATGAGAGAGAATTCCTGTCCATATAAATAAGGGTTCAACATCTTCAGTGCCCAGACCAGGGCTAAACATTCCTTCTCTACTGCCGCATAACTTACTTCTCGAGGTAACAACTTTCTGCTTAAGTATGCGACAGGGTGATCTCCTCCATCCTCCCAGACTTGGCTCAGCACAGCCCCCAGTCCATACATGGAAGTATCTGTATGAATGAGAAAACGTTTGTTAAGGACTGGGGCAGCCAAGACAGGGGCATTCACAAGAGCCTGCTTCAGTGCCTGAAACACGGCTTCACAAGCTGGAGACCACAGGACCTGTTTAGCAAGGTTCTTCTTAGTCAGGTCAGTCAGGGGCTTGGCGATAGTACTGTAGTCCGGGACAAAACGTCGGTAATAACCGGCCGTCTCCAGGAAGGCTAGCACTTGGGTCTTAGTGATAGGTGTGGGCCAGTTAGCCACAGCCTCTACTTTGGCTGGCCCCAGTCTCTGGCTCCCACACCCCACTCGGTACTGTACTTCAGCCATACCTAGATGGCACTTGTCTGGTTTCAAGGTCAGTCTGGGGGTCCTTCTCTAGTAAGTCGGGCAGGGGTAAATTCTCTGGGTCGTCTGCAGCCGGGGCACACACTGCAGTGACATCCTCTGGCCTCTCCTGATACTCCTTCAGCATGTTCACATGAAAGGATCGCTGGATCCTTTCATCCGCACAGCTGGCTATAATATAGGTAGTATCACACACCTGAGCTACCACCTTATACGGGCCCTGCCAAGATGCTTGCATCTTGTTTGTCCTCACAGGCTTGAGCACCAAAACTTTCTGTCCAACCTGGAAGACCCGCTGCCGGGCACCCCGATCGTACCACCTCTTCTGTCTCCCCTGGGCCACCTGAAGATTCTCCTTTACCATCAGGGATAGTTTCTCCAGGCGGTCCAGGACATATGGCACTATGGGGGTCCCCTCCTGCTCAGTCTCTCCCTCCCAGTGTCCTCTAATGAGATCCAGGGGTTCGCGGACCCTTCTCCCATAGAGTAACTCAAAGGGAGAGAACCCAGTAGATTCCTGGGGCACCTCTCTGCTCCTAGTCTCTGCAAGCGTCAGTAAAGCGTCAGTAAAGGTTCTCAGCATCTGCTTGAGGGTGCCATTAAAGTGCTCGCAGAGGCCGTTAGTCTGTGGGTGATAAGGCAAACTGAGCAACGGTTTAATGCCGCACATCTTCCACAGCTGCTGGGTGAGCACAGCGGTGAACTGGGTCCCCTGATTGGAGAGAATCTCCTTAGGGAACCCGACCCTAGTAAAAACCTTAACCAGGGCATCAGCTACTGTCTCTGCCTCTATATTAGACAGTGCTACGGCCTCTGGGTAATGAGTGGCATAGTCCACCACGTTGAGAATATACTTCTTACCTGATGGACTAGCTCTGGCCAGTGGACCCACAATGTCAACGGCTATGCGGGAAAAGGGTTCCCCAATGATAGGCATAGACATAAGCCTAGCTTTTGGGCGATCCCCCCTGCTTACCTACCCATTGACAGGTGTCACAAGTACTACAATACCCGCACATCTCGGTTAAAATTGGGCAAGAAGACATTTTGGGTGATCCTATGAGCTGTGCGGTGGGACCCTAGATGTCCAGCTAATGGTACATTATGCCCAATCCGCAGAATCTCTTGCCGGTATTTCGCAGGCACCACCAGCTGCCGATTCTGCGGAGGGGCAGTACTTTTCTGGGAAGGTTTAGGGATTCTATATAGCCTATTCCTCACCCACTCATAACGTTCCCCATCTACCCCCTCTTCCCCTGCATCTGCCCTAGCCCTATACGTCTGAAGGGTCGGATCCTCCCGGGTTTCCCTCCCGTATGTCTCTGGGGTATGCCAGCCTAAGGGGGCCTGATCTAGGGTACAAGTCGGGGGAGAGAGTTTTACCTGGGGCTCAGCAGCAGGTGGGTCGGTCTCTGCGGCATGGGTCTGGGCACGGGTAGTCACAGGGTTAACATCGGCGGGACCCATGGAAGCGTAGGCAGAAACAAGGGGGGCCAAGTCATTTCCAAGGAGAACATCAGCTGGTAAGTCCTTCATGACCCGCACATTCACATGTCTAGTGCAGACTCCCCAATCCAAATGTACCCGGGCAACAGGTAGGCGGAACACAGCGCCCCCTGCTACCCTCACAGCCAAAGTGTCTCCGGTGTGCTGGTTCTTGGACACCAAGTTCTTTTGGAGCAAGGTCATGGTAGCACCAGTATCCTGTAGACCACTGACCTCCTTCCCATTCACTTTAACCAGTTGCTGGTGCTGTTGCTGGTTATCCCGGTGGGCCGCTTGCACGGGGTCTGTTTCATGTAGGATACCCCAGCATTCTTCCTTCTCTACGCAGTGGGCAGCAGGCTGAGGGTTATGTGGGTTTCCGCCGGCGGGTCTTCTCCAGGACTGTGCTTGGTTCGCTGTGTTTAGGGGTCTTTTGTGCCCTAGTTGCTTACATCCAAAGCACTGAATAGGCTGTGAGTAGTCCTGTGAGTTGAACCGGGCTGTCTGAGAATAGTTCGTGGCTGGAGGCGGTGTGGTAGAGTGGTGCGCCGGGGGTTGGTAACTGGTAGCTGTGGGTCTGTACTCCACTCTGGCAGGGATCTTAGTGGTAGAAGTGTACAGTTTGCAGGTATACGTATACTCATCTGCCAGGTGAGCAGCTTCATGCAGGGTGGAGGGTTTACGGTCCCGAACCCACTCTCTAACTCCTGTGGATAACTTTTCAAAGCAATGTTCCAACAGGAATAGCTGCAGCACCTCTTCCCCAGATACGGCTTGGCACCCCGCCATCCAGTGAGCTGCTGTGCGGTGCACCCTACATGCCCACTCGACGTAGGAATCTCTAGCTAGTTTAACAGTGTCTCTGAACCGTCTCCTGTATGCCTCCGGTGTAACCGCATACCCGGAGAGCAGAGCCTCTTTTACAGCATTATAATCCCCGGCTTCCTCATCCGGAAAGGCCCGAAAAGCCTCACTGGCCCGGCCGGACAATTTTCCGGATAATATCGTGACCCAGTCCTCTGTGGGTACCTTGTGTAGGGCACATTGCCTCTCAATATCCGCAAGGTACCCATCAATCTCTCCTTCTGTTTCAATGAAGTTTTTAAAAGCTGCAAAATGTACTTTTCTCTTTTCCACTGGGGTTGCTGTGACTTGGGCTGCTATAGCGCCGCTTTGGCGAAGTAGGTTGGCCTCCACAGCTGCTATGACCCGGTCAATAATTTCAGCAGACGTTGGGGCCATAATGTGCCAGTCTTATTTTAACCGCCCCGGTCAAAGCTTGCTTCTTCGGGAGTTCTGTCTGATATGCTGGGATCATTGGTTCCTTTGGTCCCTGGTACTCCATCCATCTTGGTCAGTATTGTAACAATCTCCCTCTTCCTGAGGTTACTGGCCTGTCGGCCCCGTTGTTCTAGCAGGTCTTTAAGGGTGGCTCTTTTCAGCCTTTCATACGGTATTCCCATTAGGTCCGGATGTGTAGTTGCTCTTCTGGGCGATGAGGACCATACTGTCGCTTGCCACTAATTGTTATAGTATAACCCTGAATACGGGATCAGCAACACATGAACCCAGTTAATTCCCCCCAAACACGAGACCAAGCTCCATCTTGAGGGTAAAACAGAAAATCTACTTTATTGAGGGCTATATGCCTGGTATTTATGCAGGTCTCCCACCTGGTGGACACTCCCCTAGGGGACCAGATGGGAGATTGGAAGAGTATAGTACATTAGATAAAGGGAAGATGCCCTTTTACAGGATACAATAGAATTACATTACGTAACCAAATAAGCAATCAAAAACAAGAAAACAGTGGATTCCTTCCTGGCACCTGGCAGTCTGGAGGTGATTAAACAAGGTGAACGCTTATCACCTAAACCTAATTACAGTAAACAATAGCTGATGCCAGGAAACCTGTCTCAGAAAATACAGTTACTCAAAACTGAACAAGGAGAGAGTTAACCCCTCCAGTACTGTTGGATTCACACCCTGTGCCTATAATGGGCACAGGGTGACTTAACATAATGCCCGAATCCATAATCTGTAGGGAGGTTGACAGAGGGGTCTGTCACAACCAGCCCATAACAATATACCAGCACATATAACGACGTTGGCAGCTACATTAGTTCAGAGTGATAGCCTCTATGAAAAGCAAACTGCTTTCCTGTCCGACCACGTATCTTCTCAGTGTCAGGTGGAGTGCTGTTGTTTCAGAATAAAACAAGCTGGAATCAATGGCTGATAGCAGTGGCGTATTTAGGTTTTGTGCTGTCATAGGCACTCAAAATGCAGCAAACTGCCCCCTTATTTCAGTTCTTTTGACAGACTTGCATTTTAGTCAATCAGAGCTGTCTCCATGGTTAATTCACATGCATGAGCTCAATGTTATCTATATGAAACACGTGAACTAATGCCCTCTAGTGGTGAAAAACTATCAAAATGCATTTAGATTAGAGGTGGCCTTCAAGGTTTAAGAAATTAGCATATGAACCTCCCAGGTTTAGCAGCAATATTAAGCAATTTTCTAATTTACTCCTATTATCAATTTTGTTTCGTTCTCTTGGTATCTTTATTTGAAAATCTAAAATGTAAGCTTAGGAGCCGGCACATTTTTTGTTTAGCACCCTGGGAAGCGCTTATTGATTGGTGGTTATATTTAAAACTGTTCTGGATCTTAAATTTCTGAACAAAGTCCTACAAAGTCCAAAATTTTTCCATCTTCTAAATGGAAACCACTTTCACTATTCCTACTTTAGTGCTGTTGGTCATTTTTCTTTGTCTACAATAGACTTAAAAAATGCTCATATGCTTTACCTTAATTGTATAGTTAGTGTAAGGTTTGTAATACTGTGAGTTATAGTTTGAATGTTGCTACAAAGTAATAGAGTTCATAATGAATATATAAACTGTAGGACCAACTTATTATCGATTTGGTTTGAATAAGAGGTTAATTAATACTTAGCGAAAACATACACACGCTATCCCAAAGATATATACTGGAGACAGAGATATATAATATAACTTTCCCTACAGGGTATAGAGTTAATTACCAATAGTAGTGAAATATTTGATTCTCTTTAATATGGCTGGTGTGAGACTGGAGCTGTAACCAGGATATAGTATATAATAATATGGAGTTTATCAATTAGCAACGTTAAGATAGTATAAAGTCAGAGCAAACATCTTAGAACCCAAAACATAAGAGATCCAGAATTAAGCATATATATATAAGTACAGTTCAGATTTGTGCAGGAATATGAGAACACTCCTTAAAGGGACAATCAACACCAGAATCTTTGTTGTTTTAAAAGACAATCCCTTAATGACCAATTCCCCAGTTTTGCATTACCAACACAGTTATAATTATACACGTTTTACCTCTGTAATTACCTTCTATCTAAACCTCAGAAGACTGCCCCCTTATTTCAGTTCTTTTGACAGACTTGCATTTAAGCCAATCATAGCTGTCACCATGGTAAATTCACGTGCATGAGCTCAATGTTATCTATATGAAACATGTGAACTAATGCCCTCTAGTGGATCAAAATGCATTTAGATTAGAGGCGGCCTTCAAGGTCTAAGAAATTAGTATATGAACCTCCCAGGTTTAGCTTTCATCTAAGAATACCAAGAGAACAAAGCAAAATTGGTGATAAAAGTAAATTGGAAAGTTGTTTAAAATTACATGCCCTATTTGAAACATGAAAGTTTTTTTTGGACTTGACTGTCCCTTTAAGGAGCATACTTGCGTTTGGCAGAGTTGGTTCACTGAGACGCCAAGAGAGAAATAATCCTTGCAGAGCTGGAGGCTTGCAGCTAACAGGAAGTGCAGGGAAGCCAGAGCCTCTGTTTGATGACGAAGGAAGCACTCCGGTGTAAGGAGAAGCCTGAGTTTACCCTGTATGATGGTAACACTGAATGCAGGATGAGAAAGGAGGCTGGCTGATGTAAAAAGCAGGTATGGCACATAGAGGACAGGAAGTAGTTGATCCTGAGTGTCGGTTGAGCCTGGAGATAGAAAGGGAGATCACATTAAGGTTAGATTCCAAAATCCCTCTAAGACAGAGAGCAGGGACAAAGCACCTTACAGCTTTCAATATTCAAGCAATAAGTGTTAAGGAAGCTTGCCTAAAATAGGTGATTGTTAGGAAAAGAAGGAGCTAAGTCTTAAAGCGACAGTTCAGACATGACAGGTCCCCCTTCTCTACGAATCCTCTACCAGGATTAAAATGTTGGGTTTGAGCGGGTGTAATTTATGAAAGGATGCTATCAGCTTAGGGGCATGGATGTCAGTGACAGGAACCCGAGAATCTTCTTCTGGACCATATCCGCACCAGTGTACAAGATATTCCAACCTCCTGTGATGGAAACGGGAATCCAAGATTTGTTCCACATTATATTCAATCTGATCATCCACCAGTACGGGTGGTGCTGTAGTTCTCATACGGTTAGGGTTGAGGTCTTTTATGTAGGGTTTCAACAGTGAAACTTGGAACATTGGATGAATTTTATAGGTTTTAGGCAATGTGAGCATTACAGCATTGGAATTAATGACCTTTTTGATTGGAAAAAGTCATATGTATTGATTAGATAATTAGATGTTCCTTTAGAATTTCTGTTGACCTTTTAATGTTATTGGAAAATGAATGAGCTGCGGCAGAATTAGATGTTAAGTTGAAAAGAATTAACAGCGTTGTTATAGGCAAATTTGGCCATGGGTAGTAAATCCAGCCAATCTTCCTGTAGGTAAGATATGTAACAACAAAGGTATTGTTCTGGAATTTGGTTAACCCTTTCTGTAAGACCATTTGTTTGGGGGTGATAGGCGGTGGTGAGACTGGAATAAATTCTGAGAAGTCGGCATAATTCTCTCCAGAATTTGGAGGTAAATTGTATTCCTCTATCAGTAATAATAGTAGTAGGTAATCCATGTAGCTTTACAATGTGAGAAAAGAAAACTTTAGCATTTTTTCTCTGCTGTGGGTAGCTGTCTGAGAGGTATGAAGTGTGCCAGTTTGGTAAATTGATCTATCAGAACAAGTATGATAATGTGTTTTTCTAAGAATGGTAAATCCACAATGAAATCCATGGGTATTACGGTCCATGGTATGTCAGGTATTGGTAGGGGTGTTAAATATCTGAAAGGTCTTTGATGTTCCAATTTGTTTCTTGCGCAAACCTCACAAGATCGAACATATTCATATGTTTCCCGGGTTAGTTGAGGCCACCAAAAGGTAAGTAGGTTTTGTGATCCCTGGGTGACCAGATAATGGAGATTCATGAGAATGTTGAAGTAGAGAGTTACGGAGAGTAAGAGGGATGTACAGTTGGTTTTTTGTGGTAATACAGTCCAAGGGAAGATGACATACCTACTATTTGTTTTGCAGGTAAAATGTACGAATGTTCTTCATTGTTGGAATCAACTGCTACACATCTGGATAATGCATCAGCCTTGACATTCTTAGATCCGGGGAGGTATATAATTAAGAAATCAAACCTGTCAAAAAACAAACTCCAACGTACCAGTTGGGAGGAGATTGTTTTGTTTTTCCTAAGATATTCCAAATTGTTATGATCGGTAAAAATAAAGAATGGTTTCTTTGTACCTTCCAATAGATGACTCCATGTTTCAAGAGCATATTTTATGGCTAATAGTTCCTTATCTCCCACATAGTAGTTGATCTGTGGGTTTAGTGTTCTAGAAAGGTAAGCAATGGAGGTGAGACTTCTTTGAGAAAGGATAGCACCAATTCCGACATTAGATGCATCAACTTCGACAATGAATTGGTGATCTGGGTTGGGTAGTTGGAGTATAGGAGCAGAGATAAAGCTTGACTTTAATTGATCGAAGGCTTCTTGAGATTGTGATGACCATTGACATTTAGTAAGTTTACTAGTCAGTATGGTAAAAGGTTTCACGATTGTGGAGAAGTTATAGATGAACTTCCTGTAAAAGTTGGCAAATCTGAGGAAACGTTGCAGAGATTTGACAGTTGTGGGCTGTGGCCAGTTAGTGATGGCAGAAACTTTCTCTGGGTCCATTTGAATTCCCTGGGTAGAGATGATATAAGCAAGGAATTTTATAGTTCTGACATGGAAACAACATTTCTCCAATTTAACATACAATTTGTGTACTCTGAGTCTGGATAAGACCCATCGAACATGTTTTTTGTGATCTTGAATATTTTTGAAATATATTAGGATGTTATTCAAGTAGACTTCAACACACACATCCATTATTAAATCTTTGAAAATGTTGTGAATAAAGAACGGAAAAGTTGAGGGGGCGTTACACAACCCGAAAGGCATGACCTTATACTGAAACATCCCGTAGTGAGTTCTGAATGCGGTCTTCCACTCATCTCCCTCTTTAATCCTGATTAAGTTGTAGGCACCTTTTAAGTCGAGCTTGGTGAATACAGTAGCCTCATTTGGTAGCTCAATTAACTCGGGGATTAACGGAAGAGGATATCGATTTTTTACAGTAATAGAGTTTAATGCTCTATAATCAATGATAGGTCAGAGAGTTCCGTCCTTATTGGTGAAAAAAAAGATTCCAGCTGCAGCTGAGGATGTAGATGGGCGAATAAAACCTTTTCTGAGGGGGCGGGGCCTAACAGCCGCCATGTACAGACACGAAACTTAGAAACTCTAGGCCTTATTCAGTCAGCATACTAATTACTCAATCGCCAAACAGAAAATTAGAATTAATTCTTGCAGAATTGGATGTGTGAAGCAAAACTGAACTGACTAGTATTTGTTTGGTGAATATTATAACTAAGGAACCGTTTTTACAAAGCGTCTGGACAGGCACGGCGACAGCCTTTTTACCATCAGCATATCCCCCCCCAGTCTGCAGGATAAAGCAGAAACACTTCACTGATAACACGAGGGGTCACAACTTTTATTCAATATGGATGAGATATTACATAAGGAAATACAAGCCCTCTTAGATGTTTTAGCCCAGAAAATGGACAGTAATTTTGCACAACTAATGGCTGCCACGTTCTGGCGACGAATGGAGACCTAAATTCTCTTGTGGGGCCCTTCCTAGCAGGGACAGAAGCGACCCTGAACTACTATACTTACCTACAGTCCTCATTCCCGGCAGCTCAGACTCAAATAGGAGAGTGCTCTTGATGGTACCCTTTCATCTTATCCTCCATCCTGAACCCTCATCATACTAGCGGCAAGATCGGTGCTACCAGAAGGGGGATTGGGTGATCTCATTCTGATGTGAACTGTATCAAAATATTTTTAAGACCCCAGTAAGAGGACGCTGACTCTCTGAATTAATACCTTATTCTAAGATTAGATTACTAGATGCCACACACCCTGCTCTTATGGAGGTCTTGTCACCTAGGACTTATCACGGACAGTAACATTGTTTTAGACATTATGCCCATTTCAACCCATATACGAGGCTTGTCTTGTCTTATCTTACAGCTTTCTATTTGTTAATGATGTCTGGTTAGTCTGATGTTTCATTTGGTACTCCTTGTTTTATTGGGGCTATTAGTTTCAATCAACCTGCTCATATTGGTTTCTTAGTAGGCATAACCTGTTAGATGATATACATCAATATAATATGAATATATACCTTTTAAGCTACCTATACATCAAATCTCCCTGCTTCAAACACACAAAAAATGACACATAGCATGTGTAAGATATATATTTAATCTATAGTCAGATATGAGATTGTACCCCCCTGTTCGAATATATATACATTCACGTTGGCACAATACTTATTTTTGATTTGGGGGTGTGTGTTGTGATATATTGCATCTTATATTATCTTAAATCTTGTGAGCAGTGCTGTACTAGTGAATATTAAAATGTTGCTGACCGCATAAGAGTAGCAGCTACTAGGGGGGGATATTTGTTATCTGTTTCAATCTCCTAAAACTGTTTAAATTTACATTTATTTCCTATCTCAACTTCACTATTTTACTTGCATTTAGCAACAATAGTAAAGATCTACTCAGGGTACCTCCTCTACTTTAAACTGCCACAATATCCACATTACTAGGTACTAAATTTACAAACTCCTCTAGGCAGTCATAGAGTCTGGATCCCCCTCGCACCCAAGACCTTGCTCTCAGGTTTATGTGCCTATGGTCAATAAATGTGAAACTGGAGGCTGCAGACTTTACATTTTAATTTATGAGATATATTACTATAGAGAAACAGCCGCTCATGTTTACATGAAGTTCTTATAGTCGGCGATACTCGTACAATTTTGTTTCTGCGTCTAAACCCATGTGATTGAGACCGTGAGCATTGATCTGTAAGCTACCTTCTCCACTCTGCATGCATGTCTTTGGCGTGTGGCTGATATAAGCAACACAATACTAATAACCCTCTCTTAATAGCCCGGAGGTACAGATGGCTTGGATAAGTATGCCACAAGATAATATCCCCTCTCTTACTTGGTCCAGATGTAGCTGTTCAGAGTCTATAGCCATCTGCCTGCATATGAGAGTATAATTAAAGGAGAAGACAACTGGACATATAAAAGTAACAGAAGGCCTCTAGAAATGTTACACGGCTCCTATGTCTATCTTGTAAAAGTGCTGTATTACCACTATATAGAGCATTACATGCTTTGATTAGCTTGTGTGGGAGTAAATTTTGTTAGGTCACCTTAATATATAGCTCCTGTTGAGCTCTACCTTATTCATTTATTAATATTAGTGGTTCTAGACATTTAGGCAGGTCTGCAGTCCATACAACTATAAACTTATTTGCGTATAGCCCCCCTCTTTAATTACCATGTGCCCTTAGCTTTATAAATGTGGCAGGTTTCCTTAGAGATCACAGCTTTTATTAAACATCCTATAGTTAATTGATAGACCCCTCCCCCTTCCTTGTATAAACATTCCTAAAACCTATTTGTAAGCAGTGCTCACCCGCTGATAGTTATATGTTAGTTTGAAGCCCAAAAGGGGCTGTCAATCTTGCTACCATGTGCTTTTTTTTCATTCTCATGCGGCTAAATGGCCCATAAGTGGCCACCTTACTAGTCAGCCAATTTTGCAACTTTATTCAGAAAATAGAGGTTTCAGAAGCCTAATTGCTGTTATACATTGTTGTTTTTCATTTTTGTCTCTTAATGTCCTTATCTCTTTACATCTGACAATGTCTATTATATAATGACATAAGTATTATTACTGTTATAAGGCTATCATTGTTTACTGTTTTTTTATTGCAAAACCTCAATAAAAAATTATTATTTAAAAAAAAAAAAACTTTTCTGAGATTGTTATCTAAATAATCTTGGCGATATTGTAATTCCTGTTGTGATAGGGGGTATATGCGTCCGATTAGTACTCATATAACCCCTCCTTATGAGGTGAGATTACCTTAAACCATTTTGGAATGCCAGGGGATTTTCAGGCTTTTCAAAATTAGCCCTGACAAGAGCCATTCATCACAATCAGCCAATAGGATTGAGCTGGCAATCTATTGGCTGTTCCAATCAGCCAATAGAATGTGAGCTCAATTCTATTGGCTGATTGGATCAGCCAATAGGATTAAAGTTCAATCCTATTGGCTGATAGAATTCTATCAGCCAATCGGAATAGAAGGGACGCTATCTTGGATGACGTCACTTAAAGTGATATTCATTCAGCAAGAAGACGTCGCTGGAAGAGGATGCTCCTAGCCGGATGTCTTGAGATGGAGCTGTTTCGCGTCAGAAGGATGAAGATAGAAGATGCCATCTGGATAAAGATTTCTGCCCGTCTGGAGGACCACTTCTGCCCGTCTGGAAGACCACTTCTGCCGGATTCATTGAGGACATCTTGCCGCTTGGATGAAGGCATCTCCCGGTAGGTGAATCTTCATGGGGTTAGTGTTAGGATTTTTTTAAGGGTGTATTGGGTTGGTTTATTTTTTAGGTTAGGGCTTTGGGCCTGCAAAAGAGTTAACTGCCCTTTTAAGGGCAATGCCCATCCAAATGCCCTTTTCAGGGCATTAGAGAGCTTAGATTTTTTTAGATTGTATATTATTTGGGGGGTTGGTTGTGTGGGTGGTGGGTTTTACTGTTGGGGGGGTTGTTTATATATTTTTTTCCAGATAAAAGAACTGATTACTTTGGGGCAATGACCCGCAAAAGGCCCTTTTAAGGGCTATTGGTAGTTTAGTTTAGGCTAGGGTTTTTTTATTTTGGGGGGCCTTTTTTTATTTTGATAGGGCTATTAGATTAGGTGTAATTAGTTTAAATATCTGTAATTTGTTTTTTATTTTCTGTAATTTAGTGTTTGTTTGTTTTTTGTACTTTAGCTAATTTAATTTAATTTATTTAATTGTTGTTAATTTAGTTAATTTATTTAATTGTAGTGTAGTGTTAGGTGTTATTGTAACAGGTTAGGTTTTATTTTACAGGTCAATTTGTATTTATTTTAGCTAGGTAGTTATTAAACAGTTAATAACTATTTAATAACTATTCTACCTAGTTAAAATAAATACAAACTTGTCTGTAAAATAAAAATAAACCCTAAGCTAGTTACAATGCAACTATTAGTTATGTTGTAGCTAGCTTAGGGTTTATTTTATAGGTAAGTATTTAGTTTTAAATAGGAATAATGTAGTTAATGATAGTAATTTTATTTAGATTTATTTAAATAATATTTAAGTTAGGGGGTGTTAGGGTAAGACTTAGGTTTAGGGGTTAATAACTTTAATATAGTGGCGGCGACGTTGGGGGCGACAGATTAGGGGTTAATAAATGTAGGTAGGTGGCGGCGATGTTAGGGGTGGCAGATTAGGGGTTAATAAGTATAAAGTAGGAGGCGGCGGTGTTGGGGCAGCAGATTAGGGGTGTTTAGACTTGGGGTACATGTTAGGGTGTTAGGTGTAAACATAACTTTTATTCTCCCATAGAAATCAATGGGATATTGGGCAGCAGCGAACATGAGCTTTGCTGCTTTCAGACTCCCATTGATTCCTATGGCATCCGCCTCCTCCAGGGCGGCAGATTGAAAAGCAGGTAAGCTGGGCCGGAATAGTGCCGAGCGTACCTGGTAGAAATTTGATAATTTGCAAAAGTAGTCAGATAGTGCTGAACTTGCATTCGGAACATCTGTAGTGATGTAAGCATCAATCTGTGTCAGACTGAGACCGGCGGATCGTATGTTACGCCACAAAATTCTACTTTTGCCGGTCTGTAGGCTTTGATAAATGAGGCGAATCAAGCTCTCCACAATTACGCTGCGGAATTCCAGCGTATTTGCGGTTGACGGCTTGATAAATAGGCCCCTTTAACTGGTTACAGCCGGGGCATAGTGCCCAAGTCTGGTGGCTTCTGTAATTGATAAAACCGCTGCTCTGTATTTTAAACCATAAGTTCTACCTGTGATTAAATGTTCAGCTTCCTTTTTCTGTTAATAAAATATTTTATATACTTTTTGCTTGAAATTAGCTGAGACCTGTGAGACCCTAAAATGTCTCTAAAAGGCACTGAAATAAAGAGCATTGCATGTAAAGCCTGGTCTTGTTCTTAAACCGTGTCTGGCATAAAGAAGAGGAATTTGATAACATTAAAAGAAATGATGAGCATGCAGCCAGATGTATTGATGTGCACTTTTTCTCACCTTTATGTCATAAAACTGAATTACTGACCCAGACCTTAAGTATTAAACGTATTACACTGATTTACATTATACTTTTTTATTTCATTTAGCAATTTTACATCAAAAATACTTGAGAGTTAACACTAGATGTTTCTTTGCATAAATGTTTTGTAGATGATCCATTTATATAACCCACCTGGGGGTGTTTTTGTAACAATGTATTGTTTTGCTTATTTTTTAATAACAATGTGCTGATTTTCAGACTCATAACCAAGCCCCAAAGTGGGCTAGATGATGAGTGGAGCACTAATTTCACTCTTGCACTAACTGCGTTCATCTTCTGCTTTTTAGGCGCATTGGATACCGCACATATTACAAGTTGAAAATGAAATGTTTTTGCTTGTGCGCTAACCCAAAACGTGCAAAAAGCCGAAATTACAATATCATGATCCCATTAACGTATTCTCCCATAAGCTTCAATGGAGTGCAAAAAGTTGAAAAAACAAACACCCTACTCGGGCGCAAACTTGAACGAATTGTCTCAAGTGCGCTAATCCGACATAAAATTTTAAATGTTTTTTTGGGTAAAATATATATCAATACCTAACCTATATATATATAAATAAAATTATATGTAGGTATAAATATATACAGATATTTTAATAGGAATATCTATTTAAAAATACTTTGAACATATTTCCCTTTATGAAGAACATTGAAATGTGAAATATTAACAGTAAATACTTAGGGGTCAATTTATTAATGTGCGAGCGCATACAATGTAACGTATCATGTCCGCTGCACATCGATAAATGCCAACAGAATATGCTGTCAACATTTATCATTGAACCAGCAGTTCGCAATACCGCCCCCTGCAGTTTCACAGCCAATCGGCCGCTAGCAGGGGGTGTCAATCAACCTGATCGTAGTCGATCGGTTTGATTTCTATCCGCCGCATCAGAGCAGACGGACAGGTTATGGAGGCTCGCCGGAAACACGGGGCATCAAGCTCCGTACAGAGCTTGATAAATATGCCCCATTGTTAAAACTTTTATTAAATATGGTAAAGGAAAAGACAGCGCCTCATAGTGCAAATAAGTTCCAACAGTGATGGATAACACTGAAAAGATAACAGAAGGTAATATACTCACAAGGAGATTGGCACCTTTGTTGAAAGAGGTGCAAACAGGCAGACTGACATTTAAAACAGCAGTCAGTACGCTGGAGCCAAAAAGCGGTTCAGCTTTCCTGGGTGGGCCGCTGCAAACTCTCCTCTTTGGACGAGGGCAGAATGTTCAGATGTTGTGCTGTATAAATGAGCAGCAAGCAGTATTGTATTTGGCAGGCGAAATCAAAAGCAATAGTGCTAAGATGCATAAAGTTAAAAACACTTTATTATATGAGCTTAGGA
Organism: Bombina bombina; assembly: GCF_027579735.1. NCBI lineage: Eukaryota > Metazoa > Chordata > Amphibia > Anura > Bombinatoridae > Bombina > Bombina bombina. The sequence goes on along the minus strand of NC_069504.1, from coordinate 1,137,212,603 downwards.
CGCGTTTCTCGGCCGCAAGCTCCTGGCCGTTTCATCAGACAAAATGTATTACACATGTGGTCATTAAACATGTTTAAAAAGCCTGCCAATATATTTGATTGGTCCTGATCTGACCAATCCCTAACTGATACAGTTTTAAAAACAACAATGTTGCAACATATAATATATAGTTAACCAAGCAAATAGATCACGATATTGTATTTATGAACGTGTAACAAAAGGATCCTATGAACCTATACAATAAAATAGCTTGTCTGGTAGGTTCTAAATAAAACGCTATTAGTATATTTGACAATGTGTATTTAAAAATATCCAAATGTGTAAGTTTTAAGATATTTTGAGTCAAAATGAATTTGATCTGAGTAAAGAATCCAAAGAACTTGTCCATAATAAGTTAGTAAGATGTCATAAGTCAATGCAGTGTGAGTTGTAGAGAAAAAGAAGAGAGAATCTTCTGCGTGTAAAAACCGGAACAGAACGCCAAGGAGAGAGAAGTGTTAACTCCTTAGCTTCCGTGAGGTTTTTTTAAAAAGGGATTATTGTTAGCATTGAGCAGAGATGAGAGCTGTGCGTAAATACACCAGCTGTCAATAACTGCAATATTAGGCTTGTCACATAGCAAATTTTAGTCTTATGTTCAATGTCTGGATGTTAATAAGTATACTAGAGGTGCTTAAGAACAGTATACCGGAGTTAGATTTCTGTTGGTGAGAATGTATCAGGGGACCCAAAAAGAGACGTGAATTGTGTAAAGTCGGTTTGGTATATAAAATTTTGGATATTTAGAACCAAGCTGGATATACCATAATCTGTATATCTGTACTATCTGATTTTTATGTGCAATAACTAAATTTGAAATTCCGATTTGGAAATGTAGGATTATAAAAGAAGATATGATATCAGATGCAATTATAATAAATGTGAACAAATGTAGAAATATAATGGATATAACATAGGATAAATTTGTATGGATATTATGTGGAATGTAAAATAATAAGAGCGTGATGTGGAAAAGAGGAGAGACATTAAAAATTCATAAAAATATATGAATGAGCATAATATTGAGATTGCTATAATGGTGGATGATGAAAGAAATCTGAATGTTATGTTAGGGGTAATTCAAGTTTTCTTGTGAAAATCTTAAACTGAAAAATTATAATGACCCACATATGTGAGAAATGATATTCTAACAGTTTAATTAAATGCTGCCAAATCTAGATTGGAATTCAAACCCCATGGATGTAGAGTTTTTAATTTGTGGATCCAGAAGGTTTCACGAATCCTAAGCTGAATTATTCTGTTGTAATCTGTGGAAGGTGGAATGTAATCTATGGGGTAGAATTAGAAAATGTCGGAACTACCTTTGTGCTTGTTTAGGCAGTGTTCAGGGATACTGTGTTTTATCTTTTTCTTGGTGCAATTTTTGCAGTTGCGCCAATTTTCACCCCAACGTATCTTAGCTTTTCTAGAGGTACGACCTACGTACTGAATCCCACAACAGCACTCTAGGACGTATACTACATATACTGAATTGCAATTCATAAATCTACTGATGGTAAAGGTTTCACCACTAACAAATGATTGAAAAGTCTTTTTCCCAGATGTTATAAATTTACATGTATTGCATTTCTTTTGTCCACATTTGTAGACTCCTATTCTATCCATGAAGGAGGGGATAGTTTTTTGTTTTGAGGTTGATTGTGTATTATGTAATATGTGTTTCACCTTTTTACTTGGTGCCAATTTGCTCCTAAGTGTCGGTGCTCTGGTGTATACTATCTTTGGGTAATCTCCCACGATGGTTTTTAAAAAAGGGTCTTTCTTAATGATGTGCCAATGTTTGTTAATGGCTCCCTGTATCTGTGTGTGGTTACTGTTGTATTGGGTGATAAATAAAGGTTCTGAAGAATAATTGTCTTCTTTGTTTTTCGTAGGTTTATTTTTGTTTAATAATTTGTCTCTATCTAGAACTCTGACTTTGTTGAGACAGTTATCCAGTAGATCAGGGGGATAGCCTTTCTCGACGAATCTGTCATATATGATCTTGCTCTGTATCTCAAATGAATTTATATCCGAGCAATTACGTTTTATTCTTTCAAATTGACTATATGGGATATTGTGTAACCATTTTTTGTGATGGTTACTTGTGTAATCTAAATAACTGTTATTATCTACTTTTTTGAAAAATGTTTTTGAGCTTAGATTGCCCTCTGTGTCCCAGCCCAAGGTGAGGTCTAAAAAATCTATCGTTGCAGGATTGATATTGGCTGTGAAAGTCAGGCCCATGTCATTCTTATTTAGAGATTCTGTAAAAGTGTGTGCTGTTGTGAGGTCGCCCCTCCAAATAAAAATCAAATCATCAATGTAGCGGCCATAGAACACCAGATTCGCCCCGGCTGAGGAGTTGTAGATGTATGTTTCCTCAAAACAGCCCATAAACAAATTGGCGAAGCTAGGGGCGAATCTGGTGCCCATGGCCGTACCCTTGATCTGTAAATAATAAACATCCTGGTAAATGAAATAATTGTGTTTTAGAATGAACTCAATGCATTCCAAAATGAACTCTTTCTGTATTTTGGGCATAAATAAATCACGGTTCAAAAAAACTGAGGTGGTTTGTAGTCCTAAATTATGTGCTATGTTTGAATATAAGGCACTGACGTCACATGTGATCCATATGAGGTCTCCTGTGTTTTTGAATTTCTGGATCTTTTTTAAGAGATCTGTGCCATCTTTGATGTATGATTTTAGACCTAAAACATATTTCTGTAAAAAAATATCAACATAATATGACAAATTATAGGTGAGGTTATCTATACCCGCAATGATGGGGCGGCCTGGAGGGTTAGATAGACTTTTGTGAATTTTTGGTAAGTGGTAATAGTGGGCTACGCTCGGATTACTGACTTTCAAAAATCTGTGTTCCTCTTTATTGAGAATGTTGTTTATAACACCTTTGTTAATTAAAGTTTGGTAAAATTTAAGAAATTGTGTGGTGGGATTGTGAGATAGGACTCTGTAGTATTCTGTGTCCTTCAGAATCCTATCTGCTTCTAGGAGGTACTCGGTCAGGTTTTGAACGATGATTCCTCCCCCCTTGTCGGCATCGCGAATGATTATATCAGAATTATTTGTTAGAGATTGTATGGTTATTTTTTCACCCTGTCTTTTAAAGAAATTCTTTTTGGTGTTTTTCTTTTTGATTTTTTCGAAATCTTCAAGCACTAAGTTCTGGAAGACTTCTATGTAATGGTTTTGGCCAGCAGGAGAAAAGGAAGATTTTGTTTTCACATTAGTATGTATTATGCCTTCATACAAGTGTAATGTGAAATCTTCCACGGTACTGTATATGGTAGGAATATTATTTCCAAAGTCCATGTTGTCTGTAAGAATACAGACTGTATTACCTTCTTCTAAATTATTTTTTCTAATATTCTTTTGTGCAAAATATTTTTGAAGTGCCAGTTTTCTAGTGAAACGATTAAGATCAACGAAAAGATTAAAGTTGTTGTGTGGGTTAGGTGGACAAAAAGAAAGACCTTGTTTCAAAACTTTCTTTTCATTTGTTGTTAGTTTGTGGGAAGATAGATTGTAAATGCCCTTATCTAGTTCTTTTGATTCTTTTTCTTTGGTGGTAAGACCTCTACCTCTGGACCCTCTTGGTCTGTGTGAAAGGGTCTTTTTTTGGGATTTTGTTCGTCTGGGGGTTTTTTTGATGTTGGTATTTTCCCTAAAAAAGGAGACGTAATGGTGCTGTTGGAATTATTTCTATTCTGTCTCTCTGGAAATACGTTTTCATCTGATATTGAGGCTAATGGAAAAAACCTGTTATTATGGTGGAAATTGTTGTGTGTGGTTTTATTGTAATGGTCTTGGTCTCTAGTTCCTGCTGGACTATATGATCTGTAATCTGGACGATTATGTCTTTGTTCTTGAAATCTAGGATTATTGGAATCTTGTTGTCTATGGTTAGATCTATAATTTCTAGGTGTTTCAAAGTGTCTGTTATAATTGTCTCGTCTATAATATTGATTGTATTGGTTGGGATCCTCAGAGTATTGGTGTTTATCCCATATGTCATTTCTATTCTGTTCGAATCTGTTATGACGGGATTGGTCCCATGGTTCTTGTCTGGTATATTGGTGATACTGTTGGTAAGATGATTGTTCACGTTTGTCTGATCTATTTTGATGGTATCTATTTTCAAAATACTGGTGATTGGGGTAAGAGTGTGTGTATTCCTGTCTCTTTGGTTGTCTATAATTAGGACGATATGTAAACCTGTGTTTGTTGTCTGTGTGGCTATTTTCTTGATGGGTATGTTTGTGAGATGTTGTATAGTTGTTCCCTTGGTAGTAATGATTACTTCTTATTGGTCGTGTCTCCCTGTCCCCTGATACATTCCCAGAGTTCTCCACATTTTCTTCTGGAGATAGTTGTGTTGGCCTATTGTAGGTGTAAACTTGGTTTTTGAGGTAATCCTCATTGTCTCTCTCTAACTTCTTATTTTTGGATAAAACTAGTTCCTCCTGATATTTGTCAGTGCGCTCATACATTTTTTTAAGGAGTCGTTCATAATCTGGATTATCTAAATGTTTAGTTAAGTCACTTTGGATTCTTTCTATATTATCGCTACATTTGTCAGATAGAATACTACAGAGTCCTATCTCACAATCCCACCACACAATTTCTTACATTTTACCAAACTTTAATTAACAAAGGTGTTATAAACAACATTCTCAATAAAGAGGAACACAGATTTTTGAAAGTCAGTAATCCGAGCGTAGCCCACTATTACCACTTACCAAAAATTCACAAAAGTCTATCTAACCCTCCAGGCCGCCCCATCATTGCGGGTATAGATAACCTCACCTATAATTTGTCATATTATGTTGATATTTTTTTACAGAAATATGTTTTAGGTCTAAAATCATACATCAAAGATGGCACAGATCTCTTAAAAAAGATCCAGAAATTCAAAAACACAGGAGACCTCATATGGATCACATGTGATGTCAGTGCCTTATATTCAAACATAGCACATAATTTAGGACTACAAACCACCTCAGTTTTTTTGAACCGTGATTTATTTATGCCCAAAATACAGAAAGAGTTCATTTTGGAATGCATTGAGTTAATTCTAAAACACAATTATTTCATTTACCAGGATGTTTATTATTTACAGATCAAGGGTACGGCCATGGGCACCAGATTCGCCCCTAGCTTCGCCAATTTGTTTATGGGCTGTTTTGAGGAAACATACATCTACAACTCCTCAGCCGGGGCGAATCTGGTGTTCTATGGCCGCTACATTGATGATTTGATTTTTATTTGGAGGGGCGACCTCACAACAGCACACACTTTTACAGAATCTCTAAATAAGAATGACATGGGCCTGACTTTCACAGCCAATATCAATCCTGCAACGATAGATTTTTTAGACCTCACCTTGGGCTGGGACACAGAGGGCAATCTAAGCTCAAAAACATTTTTCAAAAAAGTAGATAATAACAGTTATTTAGATTACACAAGTAACCATCACAAAAAATGGTTACACAATATCCCATATAGTCAATTTGAAAGAATAAAACGTAATTGCTCGGATATAAATTCATTTGAGATACAGAGCAAGATCATATATGACAGATTCGTCGAGAAAGGCTATCCCCCTGATCTACTGGATAACTGTCTCAACAAAGTCAGAGTTCTAGATAGAGACAAATTATTAAACAAAAATAAACCTACGAAAAACAAAGAAGACAATTATTCTTCAGAACCTTTATTTATCACCCAATACAACAGTAACCACACACAGATACAGGGAGCCATTAACAAACATTGGCACATCATTAAGAAAGACCCTTTTTTAAAAACCATCGTGGGAGATTACCCAAAGATAGTATACACCAGAGCACCGACACTTAGGAGCAAATTGGCACCAAGTAAAAAGGTGAAACACATATTACATAATACACAATCAACCTCAAAACAAAAAACTATCCCCTCCTTCATGGATAGAATAGGAGTCTACAAATGTGGACAAAAGAAATGCAATACATGTAAATTTATAACATCTGGGAAAAAGACTTTTCAATCATTTGTTAGTGGTGAAACCTTTACCATCAGTAGATTTATGAATTGCAATTCAGTATATGTAGTATACGTCCTAGAGTGCTGTTGTGGGATTCAGTACGTAGGTCGTACCTCTAGAAAAGCTAAGATACGTTGGGGTGAACATTGACGCAACTGCAAAAATTGCACCAAGAAAAAGATAAAACACAGTATCCCTGAACACTGCCTAAACAAGCACAAAGGTAGTTCCGACATTTTCAAATTCTACCCCATAGATTACATTCCACCTTCCACAGATTACAACAGAATAATTCATTTTAGGATTCGTGAAACCTTCTGGATCCACAAATTAAAAACTCTACATCCATGGGGTTTGAATTCCAATCTAGATTTGGCAGCATTTAATTAAACTGTTAGAATATCATTTCTCACATATGTGGGTCATTATAATTTTTCAGTTTAAGATTTTCACAAGAAAACTTGAATTACCCCTAACATAACATTCAGATTTCTTTCATCACCCACCATTATAGCAATCTCAATATTCTGCTCATTCATACATTTTTATGAATTTTTAATGTCTCTCCTCTTTTCCACATCACGCTCTTATTATTTTACATTCCACATAATATCCATACAAATTTATCCTATGTTATATCCATTATATTTCTACATTTGTTCACATTTATTATAATTGCATCTGATATCATATCTTCTTTTATAATCCTACATTTCCAAATCGGAATTTCAAATTTAGTTATTGCACATAAAAATCAGATAGTACAGATATACAGATTATGGTATATCCAGCTTGGTTCTAAATATCCAAAATTTTATATACCAAACCGACTTTACACAATTCACGTCTCTTTTTGGGTCCCCTGATACATTCTCACCAACAGAAATCTAACTCCGGTATACTGTTCTTAAGCACCTCTAGTATACTTATTAACATCCAGACATTGAACATAAGACTAAAATTTGCTATGTGACAAGCCTAATATTGCGGTTATTGACAGCTGGTGTATTTACGCACAGCTCTCATCTCTGCTCAATGCTAACAATAATCCCTTTTTAAAAAAACCTCACAGAAGCTAAGGAGTTAACACTTCTCTCTCCTTGGCGTTCTGTTCCGGTTTTTACACGCAGAAGATTCTCTCTTCTTTTTCTCTACAACTCACACTGCATTGACTTATGACATCTTACTAACTTATTATGGACAAGTTCTTTGGATTCTTTACTCAGATCAAATTCATTTTGACTCAAAATATCTTAAAACTTACACATTTGGATATTTTTACATACACATTGTCAAATATACTAATAGCGTTTTATTTAGAACCTACCAGACAAGCTATTTTATTGTATAGGTTCATAGGATCCTTTTGTTACACGTTCATAAATACAATATCGTGATCTATTTGCTTGGTTAACTATATATTATATGTTGCAACATTGTTGTTTTTAAAACTGTATCAGTTAGGGATTGGTCAGATCAGGACCAATCAAATATATTGGCAGGCTTTTTAAACATGTTTAATGACCACATGTGTAATACATTTTATCTGATGAAACGGCCAGGAGCTTGCGGCCGAGAAACGCGTCCTAAGCTCATATAATAAAGTGTTTTTAACTTTATGCATCTTAGCACTATTGCTTTTGATTTCGCCTGCCAAATACAATACTGCTTGCTGCTCATTTATACAGCACAACATCTGAACATTCTGCCCTCGTCCAAAGAGGAGAGTTTGCAGCGGCCCACCCAGGAAAGCTGAACCGCTTTTTGGCTCCAGCGTACTGACTGCTGTTTTAAATGTCAGTCTGCCTGTTTGCACCTCTTTCAACAAAGGTGCCAATCTCCTTGTGAGTATATTACCTTCTGTTATCTTTTCAGTGTTATCCATCACTGTTGGAACTTATTTGCACTATGAGGCGCTGTCTTTTCCTTTACCATTTTTAGAGATTGTGTATTTCGATCAGACACACCCAAGACCAGCTGCCTGCTCCTTTTGTGAATCCTTCTGACCACTAAACATCTACAAGTTTGAAAGAAATGTGCTAGCAGAGACATTGATATTTGTCGGCTTCACTTATCAGCACCGTTCTTTTTTGGGACTCTTATCACGATAAGTCTGTTGGTCATATAATAAGAATTGTTTGATCACCAATATATACATACACATTTTGGGACTCTAATCACGATAAGTTTGTTGGTTTTATATATTAAGAATTGCTTGATCACCAATATATATATTTATATATATTCTTGATATTTTAACATTTTTTCTTTATGCATTTGTTTTTTATACATATGTCTTTTTATGTGATCTAATTGTATCATCAAGCATCCCGTCTTTACACATATCACCCACCAGGATACAATTTTTTCTTATTTGCACCATTTAGATATCACCTACACTATTCAGAAATTATTTTCTAGTTTCATGAGTGTTTAACTTATCACCAAATACATATCTGTTCCTTTCTTTTTCCAGTTTCACTATAAATTATATCACTATATGAATTATATCACTATTACATATTATTAACAATTGGCGCATGCTATTTCCTATTACGCCAATAGGATTTTTCACTATTTCTTTTATTAAATATGAATAATTTGAACTATGCTTTTTCATGTTTTCATCTAATTGACTGCAAATGGCTTCAATGCACTTATGTTTATGTCTATATTGTGTACATATGTGTTTATGTGTATATATGTCTGTATGTATTTACATGTTTATATGTGTATATATGTCTGTATGTATTTACATGTTTATATGTGTATATATGTCTGTATGTATTTACATGTTTATATGTGCATATATGTCTGTATGTATTTTCATGTTTATATGTGTATATATGTCTGTATTTACATGTTTATATGGGTATATATGTCTTTATTTACATGTTTATATGTGTATATATGTCTGTATGTATTTACATGTTTATATATGCATATATGTCTGTATGTATTTACATGTTTACGTGTATATATGTCTGTATGCATTTACATGTTTATATGTGTATATATGTCTGTATGTATTTACATGTTTATATGTGTATATATGTCTGTATATAATTACATGTTTATATGTGTATATATGTCTGTATGTATTTACATGTTTATATGTGTATATATGTCTGTATGTATTTACATATTTATATATGTATATATGTCTGTATGTAATTACATGTTTATATGTGTATATATGTCTGTATGTATTTACATGTTTATATGTGTATATATGTCTGAATGTATTTACATGTTTATATGTGTATATATGTATGTATGTATTTACATGTTTATATGTGTATATATGTCTGTATGTATTTACATGTTTATATGTGTCTGTATGTATTTACATGTTTATATGTGTATATATGTCTGTATGTATTTACATGTTTATATGTGTATATATATCTGTATGTATTTACATGTTTATATGTGTATATATGTCTGTATGTATTTACATATTTATATGTGTATATATGTCTGTATGTATTTACATGTTTATATGTGTATATATGTATGTATGTATTTACATGTTTATATGTGTATATATGTCTGTATGTCTTTACATGTTTATATGTGTATATATGTCTGTATGTAATTACATGTTTATATGTGTATATATTTCTGTATGTATTTACATGTTTATATGTGTATATATGTCTGTATGTATTTACATGTTTATATGTGTATATATGTCTGTATGTATTTACATGTTTATATGTGTATATATGTATGTATGTATTTACATGTTTATATGTGTATATATGTCTGTATGTATTTACATGTTTACATGTGTATATATGTCTGTATGTATTTACATGTTTATATGTGTATATATGTTTATATGTAATTACATGTTTATATGTGTATATATGTCTGTATGTATTTACATGTTTATATGTGTATGTATGTCTATATGTAATTACATGTTTATATGTGTATATATGTCTGTATGTATTTACATGTTTATATGTGTATATATTTCTGTATGTATTTACATGTTTATATGTGTATATATGTCTGTATGTATTTACATGTTTATATGTGTATATATGTCTGTATGTATTTACATGTTTATATGTGTATATATGTCTGTATGTATTTACATGTTTATATGTGTATATATGTCTATATGTATTTACATGTTTATATGTGTATATATGTCTGTATGTATTTTCATGTTTATATGTGTATATATGTCTGTATGTAATTACATGTTTATATGTGTATATATGTCTGTATATAATTACATGTTTATATGTGTATATATGGCTGTATGTATTTACATGTTTATATGTGTATATATGTCTGTATGTATTTACATGTTTATATGTGTATATATATATATATATATATCTCTGTATGTATTTACATGTTTATATGTGTATATATGTCTGTATGTATTTACATGTTTATAAGTGTATATATCTCTGTATGTATTTACATGTTTATATGTGTATATATCTCTGTATGTATTTACATGTTTATATGTGTATATATCTCTGTATGTATTTACATGTTTATATGTGTCTTACTGTATATTTACTGTACTTCACATTCCAATATTCTTCTATTACAGGATAATATCCTTTTTATTCTTAAATACATATTTCTCTTGTAAGGTGTATCCAGTCCACGGATCATCCATTACTTGTGGGATATTCTCCTTCCAGGAGGTTGCAAGAGGATCACCCACAGCAGAGCTGCTATATAGCTCCTCCCCTAACTGCCATATCCAGTTATTCTCTTGCAAACTCTCAACATAGCTGGAGGTAGTTTTTTCTTCAATCAAAAGTTTATTGTTTTTAAATGGTACCGGAGTTGTACTATTTTATCTCAGGCAGCATTTAGAAGAAGAATCTGCCTGCGTTTTTCTATGATCTTAGCAGAAGTAACTAAGATCCACTGCTGTTCTCACACATGTCTGGGGAGTGAGGTAACTTCAGAGGGAGAATGGCGTGCAGGTTATCCTGCAATAAGGTATGTGCAGTTTAAGTTTTTCTAGGGATGGAATTTGCTAGAAAAAAGCTGCTGATACCGGATTAATGTAAGTTAAGCCTAAATACAGTGATTTAATAGCTACTAGTATCAGGCTTGCTATCAGAGGTATATACTCTGATTAATGTGCAATATAAAACGTTTGCTGGCATGTTTAATCGTTTTTATATATGCTTTGGTGATAAAACTTATTGGGGCCTAGTTTTTTCCACATGGCTGGCTTGATTTTTGCCTAGAAACAGTTTCCTGAGGCTTTCCACTGTTGTAATATGAGTGGGAGGGGCCTATTTTAGCACTTTTTTGCACAGTTAAAATTACAGACAGAGACATTCAGCTTCCCTCAGCAGTCCCCTGCATGCTTTAGGACATCTCTGAAGTGCTCAAAAGGCTTCAAAAGTCATATATTGAGGAAGGTAAAGCCACAGTGGAGCTTTTAAAAAACGTTTTTTTCAATTTGTTAATCCGTTTTTTGTATTAAAGGGGTTAATCATCCATTTGCAAGTGGGTGCAATGCTCTGCTAACTTGTTACATAAACTGTAAAAATTTTGTTAGTTTAACTGCCTTTTTTCACTGTTATTTCAAATTTTAGCAAAATTTGTTTCCCTTAAAGGCACAGTAACATTTTTTATATTGCTTGTTTAACTTGATGTAAAGTGTTTTCAAAGCTTGCTAGTCTCATTGCTAGTCTGTATAAACATGTCTGACATAAAGGAAACTCCTTGTTCATTATGTTTAAAAGCCATGGTGGAACCCCATATGAGAATGTGTACTAAATGTATTGATTTCACTTTAAACAATAAAGATCAGCTTTTATCTTTAAAAAATTTATCACCAGAGGATTCTGGCGAGGGGGAAGTTATGCCGACTAACTCTTCCCACGTGTCAGACCCTTTGACTCCCGCTCAAGGGACTTACGCTAAAATGGCGCCAAGTACATCAAAGACGCCCATAGCGATTACTTTGCAGGACATGGCGGTAATCATGGATAATACCCTGTCAGCGGTATTAGCCAGACTGCCTGAATTCAGAGGAAAGCGCAATAGCTCTGGGGTTAGACGTAGTACAGAGCGCGCAGATGCCTTAAGGCCCATGTCTGATTCTGCATCACAATATGCAGAAGCTGAGGAAGGAGAGCTTCAGTCTGTGGGTGACATTTCTGATTCGGGGAAACCTGATTCAGATATTTCTACTTTTAAATTTAAGCTTGAGAACCTCCGTGTATTTCTTGGGGAGGTGTTAGCTGCTCTGAATGACTGTGACACAATTGCAGTACCAGAGAAATTGTGTAGACTGGATAAATACTATGCAGTGCCGGTGTGTACTGATGTTTTTCCAATACCTAAAAGGTTTACAGAAATCATTAATAAGGAGTGGGATAGACCCGGTGTGCCGTTTCCCCCCCTCCTATTTTTAGAAAAATGTTTCCAATAGACGCCACCACACGGACTTATGGCAGACGGTCCCTAAGGTGGAGGGAGCAGTTTCTACTTTAGCAAAGTGTACCACTATCCCTGTCGAGGACAGTTGTGCTTTTTTAGATCCAATGGATAAAAAATTAGAAGGTTACCTTAAGAAAATGTTTATTCAACAAGGTTTTATCCTGCAGCCCCTTGCATGCATTGCTCCTGTCACTGCTGCTGCGGCGTTCTGGTTTGAGTCTCTTGAAGAGGCCTTTCAGACAGCTACTCCATTGACTGAAATACTTGACAAGCTTAGAACACTTAAGCTAGCTAATTCTTTTGTTTCTGACGCCATTGTTCATTTGACTAAACTAACGGCTAAGAATTCTGGATTCGCCATCCAGGCGCGTAGGGCGCTATGGCTTAAATCTTGGTCAGCTGACGTGACTTCAAAGTCTAAATTGCTTAACATTCCCTTCAAGGGGCAGACCCTATTCGGGCCTGGTTTAAAGGAAATTATTGCTGACATTACTGGAGGTAAGGGTCATACCCTTCCTCAAGACAGGGCCAAATCAAAGGCCAAAGAGTCTAATTTTCGTGCCTTTCGAAACTTCAAGGCAGGTGCAGCATCAACTTCCTCTGCTACAAGACAAGAGGAAACTTTTGCTCAATCCAAGCCGGGCTGGAAACCTAACCAGTCCTGGAACAAAGGCAAGCAGGCCAGAAAGCCTGCTGCTGCCTCTAAGACAGCATGAAGGAACAGCCCCCTATCCGGTAACAGATCTAGTAGGGGGCAGACTTTCTCTCTTCGCCCAGGCGTGGGCAAGAGATGTTCAGGATCCCTGGGCGTTGGAGATCATATCTCAGGGATATCTTCTGGACTTCAAAGCTTCCCCTCCTCAAGGGAGATTTCACCTTTCGAGAATATCTGTAAACCAGATAAAGAAAGAGGCATTCTTACGCTGTGTGCAAGACCTCCTAGTTATGGGAGTGATCTGTCCAGTTCCACGGTCAGAACAGGGACAGGGTTTTTATTCAAATCTGTTTGTGGTTCCAAAAAAAGAGGGAACCTTCAGACCCATTTTGGATCTAAAGATCTTAAAGAAATTCCTCAGAGTTCCATCGTTCAAAATGGAAACTATTCGGACCATCCTACCTATGATCCAGGAGGGTCAGTACATGACCACAGTGGATTTGAAGGATGCTTACCTTCACATACCGATTCACAAAGATCATCATCGGTTCCTAAGGTTTGCCTTTCTGGACAGGCATTACCAATTTGTGGCTCTTCCCTTCGGGTTAGCTACAGCTCCAAGAATCTTTACAAAGGTTCTGGGATCGCTTCTGGCGGTCCTAAGACCGCAAGGTATATCAGTGGCCCCTTATCTGGACGACATCCTGATACAGGCGTCAAGCTTTCAGATTGCCAAGTCACATACGGACATAGTTCTGGCATTTCTCAGGTCACATGGGTGGAAGGTGAACAAGGAAAAGATTTCTCTATCCCCACTCACAAGAGTCTCCTTCCTAGGGACTCTGATAGATTCTGTAAAAATGAAGATTTACCTGACAGAATCCAGGTTATCAAAGCTTCTAAAATCTTGCCGTGTTCTTCATTCTATTCCACGCCCTTCGGTGGCTCAGTGTATGGAAGTAATCGGCTTGATGGTAGCGGCGATGGACATAGTGCCATTTGCGCGCCTACATCTCAGACCGCTGCAACTATGCATGCTCAGTCAGTGGAATGGGGATTACACAGATTTGTCCCCTCTGCTTAATCTGGATCAAGAGACCAGAGATTCTCTTCTCTGGTGGCTATCTCGGGTCCATCTGTCCAAAGGTATGACCTTTCGCAGGCCAGATTGGACAATTGTAACAACAGATGCCAGCCTTCTAGGTTGGGGTGCAGTCTGGAATTCCCTGAAGGCTCAGGGATCGTGGACTCAGGAGGAGAAACACCTCCCAATAAATATTCTGGAGTTAAGAGCAATATTCAATGCTCTTCTAGCTTGGCCTCAGTTAGCAACCCTGAGGTTCATCAGATTTCAGTCGGACAACATCATGACTGTGGCTTACATCAACCATCAAGGGGGAACCAGGAGTTCCCTAGCGATGTTAGAAGTCTCCAAGATAATTCGCTGGGCAGAGACTCACTCTTGCCACCTATCAGCAATCCATATCCCAGGTGTAGAGAACTGGGAGGCGGATTTTCTAAGTCAGACTTTTCATCCAGGGGAGTGGGAACTCCATCCGGAGGTGTTTGCTCAATTGGTTCATCGTTGGGGCAAACCAGAACTGGATCTCATGGCGTCTCGCCAGAATGCCAAGCTTCCTTGTTACGGATCCAGGTCCAGGGACCCAGAAGCGGCACTGATAGATGCTCTAGCAGCGCCTTGGTTCTTCAACCTGGCTTATGTGTTTCCACCGTTTCCTCTGCTTTCTCGACTGATTGCCAAAATCAAACAGGAGAGAGCATTGGTGATCTTGATAGCGCCTGCGTGGCCACGCAGGACCTGGTATGCAGACCTAGTGGACATGTCATCCTTTCCACCATGGACCCTGCCTCTGAGACAAGACCTTCTACTGCAAGGTCCTTTCAATCATCCGAATCTAATTTCTCTGAGACTGACTGCATGGAGATTGAACGCTTGATTTTATCAAAGCGTGGCTTCTCCGAGTCAGTCATTGATACCCTTATACAGGCACGAAAGCCTGTCACCAGGAAAATTTACCATAAGATATGGCGTAAATACCTTTATTGGTGTGAATCCAAGAACTACTCATGGAGTAAGGTTAGGA
This sequence comes from Bombina bombina, assembly GCF_027579735.1. NCBI lineage: Eukaryota > Metazoa > Chordata > Amphibia > Anura > Bombinatoridae > Bombina > Bombina bombina. The sequence goes on along the minus strand of NC_069504.1, from coordinate 1,137,197,314 downwards.
TTCCTAGGATATTGTGCTTTCTCCAAGAGGGTTTGGAAAAAGGATTATCAGCTAGTTCTTTAAAGGGACAGATTTCTGCTCTGTCTATTCTTTTGCACAAGCGTCTGGCAGAAGTTCCAAACGTTCAAGCTTTTTGTCAGGCTTTGGTTAGAATTAAGCCTGTGTTTAAACCTGTTGCTCCCCCATGGAGCTTAAACTTGGTTCTTAAAGTTCTTCAAGGGGTTCCGTTTGAACCCCTTCATTCCATTGATATCAAACTTTTATCTTGGAAAGTTCTGTTTTTGATGGCTATTTCCTCGGCTCGGAGAGTCTCTGAGTTATCTGCCTTACAATGTAATTCTCCTTATCTGATTTTCCATTCAGATAAAGTAGTTCTGCGTACAAAACCTGGGTTTTTACCTAAGGTAGTTTCTAACAAGAATATCAATCAAGAGATTGTTGTTCCATCATTGTGTCCTAATCCTTCTTCAAAGAAGGAACGCCTTTTACATAATCTGGACGTGGTCCGTGCTTTAAAGTTTTACTTACAAGCTACTAAAGATTTTTGCCAAACATATACACTGTTTGTTGTTTACTCTGGACAGAGGAGAGGTCAAAAAGCTTTGGCAACCTCTCTTTCTTTTTGGCTTCGGAGCGTAATACGCTTAGCCTATGAGACGGCTGGACAGCAGCCCCCTGAAAGGATTACAGCTCATTCTACTAGAGCTGTGGCTTCCACCTGGGCCTTTAAAAATGAGGCTTCTGTTGAACAGATTTGCAAGGCGGTGACTTGGTCTTCGCTTCATACCTTTTCAAAATTTTACAAATTTGATACTTTTGCTTCTTCGGAGGCTATTTTTGGGAGAAAGGTTTTACAGGCAGTGGTTCCTTCCATTTAAGCCTGCCTTGTCCCTCCCTTCATCCGTGTACTTTAGCTTTGGTATTGGTATCCCACAAGTAATGGATGATCCGTGGACTGGATACACCTTACAAGAGAAAACATAATTTATGCTTACCTGATAAATTTATTTCTCTTGTGGTTTATCCAGTCCACGGCCTGCCCTGTCTTTTTAAGGCAGATCTAAATTTTAATTTAAACTACAGTCACCACTGCACCCTATGGTTTCTCCTTTCTCGGCTTGTTTCGGTCGAATGACTGGATATGGCAGTTAGGGGAGGAGCTATATAGCAGCTCTGCTGTGGGTGATCCTCTTGCAACTTCCTGTTGGGAAGGAGAATATCCCACAAGTAATGGATGATCCGTGGATTGGATACACCACAAGAGAAATAAATTTATCAGGTAAGCATAAATTATGTTTTCTATGTTTCTATTTCTATATATTTTTTTTAAATTTCTTTTAATATTTCAATAACGCATCTTAAGAATACTAACGGCTAGATTTAGAGTTTTGTCGGTAACGACCCGCGTAGCTAACGCTGGCTTTTTTTTCCCCGCACCTTTTAAATACCGCTGGTATTTAGAGTTCACAGAAGGGCTGCGTTAGGCTCCAAAATGGGAGCGTACAGGCATATTTACCGCAACTGCAACTCTCAATACCAGCGGTGCTTACGGTCGCGGCCAGCTTCAAAAACGTGCTCGTGCACGATTCCCCCATAGGAAACAATGGGGCAGTTTGAGCTGAAAAAAAACCTAACACCTGCAAAAAAGCAGCGTTCAGCTCCTAACGCACCCCTATTGTTTTCTATGGGGAAATGCTTTCTAAGTCTACACCTAACACCCTAACATGTACCCCGAGTCTAAACACCCCTAACCTTACACTTATTAACCCTTAATCTGCCGTCCCCGCTATCGCTGACACCTGCATTATACAATTAACCCCTAATCTGCCGCTCCGTACACCGCCGCAACCTACGTTATCCCTATGAACCCCTAATCTGCTGCCCCTAACACCGCCAACCCCTATATTATATTTATTAACCCCTAATCTGCCGCCCCCAACATCGCCTCCACCTACCTACAATTATTAACCCCTAATCTGCCGACCGGACCTCGCCGCTACTCTAATAAATGTATTAACCCCTAAAGCTAAGTCTAACCCTAACCCTAACAGCCCTCTAAGTTAAATATAATTTAAATCTAACGAAATAAATTAACTCTTATTAAATAAATTATTCCTATTTAAAGCTAAATACTTACCTGTAAAATAAATCCTAATATAGCTACAATATAAATTATAATTATATTGTAGCTATTTTAGGATTAATATTTATTTTACAGGCAACTTTGTATTTATTTTAACCAGGTACAATAGATATTAAATAGTTATTAACTATTTAAAAGCTACCTAGTTAAAAAAATTACAAAATTACCTGTAAAATAAATCCTAACCTAAGTTACAATTAAACCTAACACTACACTATCAATAAATTAATTAAATACAATACCTACAAATAAATACAATTAAATAAACTAACTAAAGTACAAAAAATAAAAAAGAACTAAGTTACAAAAAATAAAAAAATATTTACAAACATTAGAAAAATATTACAACAATTTTAAGCTAATTACACCTACTCTAAGCCCCCTAATAAAATAACAAAGCCCCCCAAAATAAAAAAATGCCCTACCCTATTCTAAAATACAAATTAAAAAGCTATTTTACCTTACCAGCCCTTAAAAGGGCCTTTTGCGGGGCATGCCCCAAAGAATTCAGCTCTTTTGCCTGGAAAAAAAAACATACAATACCCCTCCCCCAACATTACAGCCCACCACCCACATACCCCTAATCTAACCCAAACCCCCCTTAAATAAACCTAACACTAAGTCCCTGAAGATCTTCCTACCTTATCTTCACCACGCCGGGTATCACCGATCGGTCCAGGCTCCGATGTCTTGATCCAAGCCCAAGCGGGGGCTGAAGATGTCCATCCTCCGGCTGAAGTCTTGATCCAAGCGGCGGCTGAAGAAGTCCATCATCGCGCAGAAGTCTTCATCCTATCCGGGCAGAAGAGGAGATCCGGACTGGTAGACATCTTCATCCAAGCGGCATCTTCTATCTTCTTCCATCCGACGACGAGCGGCTCCATCTTCAAGACCTCCGGCGCGGATCCATCCTCTTCTTCCGATGACTAGACGACGAATGAAGGTTCCTTTAAGGGACGTCATCCAAGATGGCGTCACTCGAATTCCGATTGGCTGATAGCATTCTATCAGCCAATCGGAATTAAGGTAGAAAAAATCTGATTGGCTGATTGAATCAGCCAATCAGATTCAAGTTCAATACGATTGGCTGATTGGATCAGCCAATCAGATTGAGCTCGCATTCTATTGGCTGATCGGAACAGCCAATAGAATGCGAGCTCAATCTGATTGGCTGATTGGATTAGCCAATCGGTTTGAACTTGAATCTGATTGGCTGATTCCATCAGCCAATCAGAATTTTCCTACCTTAATTCCGATTGGCTGATAGAATCCTATGAGCCAATCGGAATTCGAGGGACGCCATCTTGGATGACGTCCCTTAAAGGAACCTTCATTTGTCGTCTAGTCATCGGAAGAAGAGGATGGATCTGCGCCGGAGGTCTTGAAGATGGAGCCGCTCGTCGTTGGATGGAAGAAGATAGAAGATGCCGCTTGGATGAAGATGTCTACCGGTCCGGATCTCCTCTTCTGCCCGGATAGGATGAAGACTTCTGCCCGATGATGGACTTCTTCAGCCGCCGCTTGGATCAAGACTTCAGCCGGAGGATGGACGTCTTGTAACTTAGGTTAGGATTTATTTTACAGGTAATTTTGTAATTATTTTAACTAGGTAACTATTAAATAGTTATTAACTATTTAATAGCTATTGTACCTGGTTAAAATAAATACAAAGTTGCCTGTAAAATAAATATTAATCCTAAAATAGCTACAATATAATTATAATTTATATTGTAGCTATATTAGGATTTATTTTACAGGTAAATATTTAGCTTTAAATAGGAATAATTTATTTAATAAGAGTTAATTTATTTCGTTAGATTTAAATTATATTTAATTTAGGGGGGTGTTAGGGTTAGGGTTAGACTTAGCTTTAGGGGTTAATACATTTATTAGAGTAGCGGTGAGGTCCGGTCGGCAGATTAGGGGTTAATAATTGTAGGTAGGTGGAGGCGACGTTGGGGGCGGCAGATTAGGGGTTAATAAATATAATATAGGGGTCGGCGGTGTTAGGGGCATTAGATTAGGGGTACATAGGGATAACGTAGGTGGTGGCGGTGTGCGGTCAGCAGATTAGGGGTTAAAAAATTTTAATAGAGTGGCGGCGATGTGGGGGGACCTCGGTTTAGGGGTACAAAGGTAGTTTATGGGTGTTAGTGTACTTTAGAGCACAGTAGTTAAGAGCTTTATGAACCGGCATTAGCCCAGAAAGCTCTTAACTCCTGGCTTTTTGCTGCGGCTGGAGTTTTGTCGTTAGAGTTCTAACGCTCACTTCAGCCAAGACTCTAAATACCGGCGTTAGAAAGATCCCATTGAAAAGATAGGATACGCAAATAGCGTAGGGGGATCTGTGGTATGGAAAAGTCGCAGCTGCAAAGTGAGCGTTAGACACTTTCCTGACTGACTCTAAATACCAGCGGTAGCCCAAAACCAGCGTTAGGAGCCTCTAACGCTGGTTTTGATGGCTATTTAGACAAGCAGGACCAGCACTCACTTTATCCTTAATTTTTCCAGTGATTTGAGTTGGTGCACACCAGGGGGACTCCCCTAACCAAAGTCCAGTGACAAGTATAATAAAACAACACACTGGTGGCACTCAAAAAATGTCAACAGTGCCTTTATTACAGAGCAATGTTTCGGGGCTCCTGCCCCTTTATCAAGCTTGATAAAGGGGCAGGAGCCCCGAAACATTGCTCTGTAATAAAGGCACTGTTGACATTTTTTGAGTGCCACCAGTGTGTTGTTTTATTATGCTGGTTTTGACGGCTAACGCCAAACTCTAAATCTAGGCGTAAGTTTTTATGTGCACTAACCGGACCGCGTTAAAATCTGTATTGAAACGCGATGCACAAAACATATATTTTCCATTCTTATGTTTTTCACATAAAAAATAATGTACTTTCCTTTCATGTAAGTGGCAAGAGTCCATGAGCTAGTGACGTTTGGGATATACATTCCTACCAGGAGGGGCAAAGTTTCCCAAACCTTAAAGTACAGTTCCTCTCAAAAAACAGTGTTTGTCTGAGGGATGAGAAGGGAGTATTGCCTGATGATGCCATGTTTTCACTTATGGAAAATCTATTCTAAGGCTCTCTGTAATCGGTCACAGAGATTCATCTCTGCCTCCCTTTGCGATCGACATTATACTCCTCTACTATTACCTCTTCTGATATGTTTCAGTACTGGTTAGGCTGTCTTCTATATGTGGATGGGTGTCTTCTGGTAAGTATATAATTTTTTAAGACACTCTCAGCTATGTTTGGCACTTTATCTTATAAAGTTTTAAATGTATATTGTATATATTTGCCATGAGTTTCAAAATTTTCGTGTGCTTAGGCTCGCAATGACGCAAAATGTTACTTTTTAATGCTCCATTTTTGGCGTGAAAATTTTTGCCATCACTGTCGCGTCATTTCTTGCAACTTTCTTGTTGCAAGTTTTTTTGCTGCGAAGTCGCGCCTGTTATGACGCGAGTCGCGTCATTTCACTTGTTAAGCTTTGGCGCCAAAAGTTTTTTTCTGCATTTGCGCCATTCTTGGCGCAAAAAATTGTTATATTAAGTCTCTCCCTCTTTTGCTCTCTGCTCTCATTTTTTTCCAAGAGGGCTAAGTTGCTTGCTTTCGATTATTACCTTAATTTTATCATAAGCATTTTTTCCCATTCCTAAAACTGCTACTTTGAGGATATTGTGAAATTTTGTTTAAATGTTATTTTTTCTTTTTTGTTACATTTTGCAAGATGTCTCAGACTGATCCTGCCTCTGATGTTGCTGTAGGACCTAAGCTGCCTGAACACAATTCTACCAAAGCTAAGTATGTATGTTGTAAATTATCTGAACTTTCTTCTTCCGCTCAAATATGTGGCACTTGTTATGAAAAATGATTACATGCTGATAATGTTTCTATAAGTACAATTACTTCTACTGTTAAACCTTCACAGTCTAATGTACATGATATTCCGGTAGATATAAAGAATTATATTGCTGCAGCCATAGAGAAGGCTATGACTGCTATTCCGCCTTCAAATAAAAGTAAAAGGTCTCTCCTACACTCTCATAAATCTAATGAAGCTTGTATTGATCAACAGTATACTGAAGTATCTTCTGCTGATGAGGATTTCTCTGGCTCAGAGGATCCTACTTCAGAAACTGAAATTGATAAATCAACCTTTCTTTTAAAGATTAAATATATTCGTTCTTTATTAAATGAAGTATTGTTTACTTTGGGTGTTGAGGAATCTAGTCCTCCTGATAACATGAATAACAAACGTTTGAATTCTGTTTTTAAAACTTCTGATGTTACTCCTGAAGTTTTTCCTATTCCAGATGCTATCTCTCATATGTTTACTTAAGGAATGGTCTTAACTTGGTACTTAGTTTAACCCTTCTTCTAGGTTTAAAAAGCTATTTCCTTTACCTGTGGCTAAATTAGAGTTTTGGGGAAAAGTCCCTAAGGTGCATGGGGTTATTTCTATTCTAGCCAAACATACTACTATTCCTATGGAAGATAGCACTTCCTTTAAGGATCCTTTAGATTGGAAAATTTAATCCGATCTTATAAAAGCACATTTACATACTGGCTATATTCTTAGACCTGCCATTTCTATGGCTGATGTTGCTGCTGCTTCAACGTTTTGGTTGGATAGTTTAGCTCAACAGTTAATAGATCCTGAATTGTTTAGCATTGTTCTTTTACTTCAACATGCTAATCATTTTATTTGTGATGCTATATTTGATGTCATTAAGATTGATATTAAATCTATGTCTTTTGCTATTCTTACTAGAAGAGCTTTATGGCTTACATCTTGGAATGCTGATATGGTGTCTAAATCTAGATTACTATCTTCATCAATTCAGGGTAGTAATTTATTTGGTTCCTATTGTCAGAATAAAGAATAATAGACCTCTCCTTCCCCTAAGGCTTCTGGCTCTAATTGGAGACCATCTCCAAATTGGAATAAATCCAAGCCTTATAAAAAACCAAATCCAGCCCCTAAGACTGCATGAGGGTGCGGACCTCAAACCATTTTTACTGGTGGGCAGTAGATTGAAATTATTTCAACACATATGGACAGTTTCTGTTCAAAATCAGTGGATTCAGAATGTTGTTTCTCAGGGGTATCAAATAGGTTTCAGAATAAGACTTCCCATGGGAAGATTCTTTCTTTCTCATGTTCCAACAAACCCTGTGAAGGCTCAGGCTTTTTGGGAATGCATTTCAGACCTAGAGCTTTCAGGGGTGATTGTTCCAGTTCCTATGCAGGAACGGTATTTGGTGTTTAATTCAAATCTATTCATTGTCCCAAAGAAAGATGATTCGTTCAGACCACTTCTGGATCTAAAATTTTTAAATTGTTTTGTAAGAGTCCCAATTTTCAAGATGGTGACTATAAGGACTATTCTGCCTTTTGTTCAGCAAGGTCTTTTCATGTCCACGATAGACTTACAGGATGCTTATCTTCACATTCCGGTTCATCCAGACTACTATTGTTTTCTGAGATTCTCTTTTCTAGACAAGCATTACCAATTTGTCGCTCTTCCATTTGGCCTAGTGACAGCTTTGAGAATCTTTTCAAAGATTCTCGGTGCCCTTCTATCTGTAATCAGAGAGCAAGGTATTGTGGTATTTCCTTATTTGGACGATATCTTGGTACTAGCTCAATCATTTCATTTAGCAGAATCTCACACAAAGCAACTAGTGTGATTTCTTGAAAGACATGGTTGGAGGATAAAGTTACAAAAGAGTTTCTTGCTTTCTCAGACAAGGGTCACCTTTTGAGGTTTCCAGATAGATTCAGTGTCCATGGCTCTTTCTCTGACAGACAAGAGACGAATTAAGTTAGTTTTAGCTTATCTAAACCTTCAGTTTCTATAATTCCCTTCAGTGGCTGTGTGCATGGAAGTTTTAGGTCTCAGGACTGCAGCATTTCACGCAATCCCTTTTGCTTGTTTTCATATGAGACCTCTACAGCTTTGCATGTTGCACCAATGGTGCAGGGATTATACTCAGATATAACAACTGATATACTTAAATCCCAACACTCAACTCTCTCTGACTTGGTGATTAGCCCATCACCTTATTGTTCAAGGGGCCTCATTTGTTCATCCTACCTGGACTGTGATCACAACAGATGCAAGTCTTACAGTTTGGGGAGCTGTCTGGGGGTCTCTGACAGCACAAGGGGTTTGGAAACCTCAAGAGGGGAGTTTACCAATCAATATTTTAGAACTCCGTGCTATTTTCAGAGCTCTTCAGGCGTGGCCTTTATTGAAGAGAGAACTTTATATTCGTTTTCAAACAGACAATATCACAACAGTGGCATATGTCAATCATCAAGGAAGGACTCCAAGTCCTTCAGCAATGAAGGAAGTATCTTGGATACTTTCTTGGGCGGAATCCAACTCTTGCATATAATTGCAATATCTGCAATTCATATCCCAGGTGTAGAGAATTGGGAAGCGAATTATCTCAGCCGTCAGACTTTACATCCAGGGGAGTGGTCTCTCCATCCAGATGTGTTTTTTTCATCTTGTACAGATGTACATCATCATGAAGAAGAGTTTCAAGTTCTTTAATTGCAATATTAGTGCAGTCATACCCTTTATAAATATATTTGAATATGTACTTTACACTTTTTTTATGGAAGCTTTCTATATTAATATGGCAGTTGTATTTTAATGTCAAGTATGGGTTGTATGGTACAACCCAAGAGTTATAATTTTTTTCCCATTTATTTCAATAGAAATTGCAGGGTCATGGGATGTGTACCCGGTTCGGTCTAGGAGTGCAGTCCCCTTCCGTGTTTTGAATATTACTGAGGTGATTACATAAGCCTGTGCACCCTTCCCTTGTTCCCAGTTTGTTTGGATTTGAGAGCTTGCATTGTGTGGCTGTTTAAGGGTCCCAGGTATTGGAAAGGACCTTGACGTCGTACCTGCGCTTGTCCCATTTGGCCAGGTGCGGTAACCTTTCCATTTTTGCTTTTAAATCTTAGCTGTGAGCTTGCTAGTGAGTGCAGGGTTTTCTCTGTGTGTTGTATTAATTTGTTATGTAATGTCCCCTATGTTTCTTGTACCCAGACCTGTCTGGGGTTAACTGCCTGTGACTTTGGTGACAGCACAGCTTCTTGTGAGTGCCACTGAGCACCCAGGGCTGAGCATGTTGCAGGGTCATGGGATGTGTACCCAGTCCGGTCTAGGAGTGTAGTCCCCTGGTTCACATGATGTTAATAATTACAAAGCACAAGTGGATTACAGCATTGCATTGTTTCACAGGAGTATGCTATATCACCTAGTGGGTTTGATTTCTTAATTCACGTCTCCTAGAGAGGGCTCAGAATCCTTCAACAGTTGATTGGACAGGACTTTAAGCCTAATTTAGAGTTATGTATATGAGATTTTTACCCTCTTTTTATATCGTAAAATGTATTTAATGCTGCAATCGGTGATACACTTTTTGTGACAGTTTATTGGTAAGTAACGATAATGGCAGTGGTTGAAATGAGATTGCTTGGCGATATACACTTTTATTAGGTGTTGTATAGGGACGCATTACCATCGGCTTTTATACTCTGCGGTCAGATGATACTGATATGAAGAGATCGTAAGGATATAGGTTTGATGTTTACATTTGGTGATCATACAATAGAGTCAAGGCTTGATGACAACTGATTAATGGGGGTGTTGCCAGTACTTGGAATCATGATTGATGATTGTGTAGTAAATTGTATGTGTCTCCTTGCTCCACCAATAGTGCATGGGGGAGGCTTCCAGGAAGTGGATGCTTAGGATGAAACCTTATTGATTGGTTAGTATCGGGGTGTGAGGTCCCTCATCTGATTATGATTGGTCCTTGGTTATGAAATGGGATTTTACAATAATAAAGGTGTTTGATATATCAAGTTTTATGGGGTTAGGATTCCCTGCAGGCCTAACGATATAGATATACATATTGTCACAAGTTATTTTGGCAGTTGGGTACATTCACACTATATTATTGTTCTAGTTTTATGAACATATTTTTAGCCTATCACCACCATTGTTTCTTTCTGTCTTTATTATATATATAGGACAGTGGAACATAACAATAGGCTGTCAGCAGCCAATAAGATTTTACTTGCTCTAATCCTATTGGCTGTTCAGCAGCCAATAAGATTTCACTTGCTCTCATCCTATTGGCTGATGTGAAAATGTTAGCCAACAGGAATGCAAGGCACCCCAATAAATATGGACTACCTTGCATTTAATTTTCAGTGTGCGGCAGACAATCGCATGAAGAGGAACATTAGATTTTTTTATTTTCTGTAATTTTAGATTAGTTTAAACTTAGTTTTCTTTATTTTATAAGTACTGTTAGGATTTTTTTATTTTAATTGTAATGTATTTTTTTAATGCAATTAATGGGTTAATTTAGGGGGTGTTAGGTTAGGGGGCTTAGTCATTCAATTATTTTTTTGTGTTGTGGGGGTTGGCGGTTTAGGAGTTAATAGGTAAATTAGGTTTAATGCGTTGTGGGGGTTGCGGATTAGGGGTTAATAGATGTATTATATAGTTTGCGATGTGGGGTTTTGCGTATTTTTTTTTTTAATGCTTATTGCGGGCGGTTCGTTTTTTTTTTTTTTGTAATGCTCCGTTTGATGGGTGGATTCTTTCACCCCTCTGCCATTTTCAGAATCTACCTGGATGCAGCTTTGCTTGGCTGCCTTACTGCCAACATTCCTTTGAGGATGCGTGCGCAACTGCCGACGGTGACGGACGCGTTACAATTTACAAATGCGATTATAGTATAGATGGAGCTAGATCTATCCTGAGCATATTCACTTATCACTACTGCGTAAGATGCTCACAAAACAATCTAATGAAAAACAACTTTGTCTAATACCTAACATATGCACAAGTGAAAAATTAAAAACAGTTAACGAGAAATAAAATAACAATAAAAATTTGACAACCGCTGCAGCTTTGAAACAATGAGACACGACCACAAGACGAGAGTCTTTACGGATTCTGCGCACTGGACTAAGCTGTATGCGACAAATCCTGATCACGTCTCTAGAACTTTGCAGAAAGCCTATAGACAGCTCCTTGTTCGCTTATGAGAGGTTTCCGAGAAGCCGCACATTCATCCATTGAGTCAACCCTAGAATAACAGATGTGTCACTATTTTACATTACAGGTACAAATTCCCAAATCCAGAATTCCAAAATACATAATTATTCTGAAATCCAGACCTTTTAATTAAGATTTTTTTATTTAATAAAATTACTAAAAATGACAATTTTCCCCACCAATCACAATCTTCTCTGCCTGTATCTTTGTTTTGTTCTAAAATGCAAACGCTAGTCTATATTTATTTAAAACAACTATTAGCTTTCTGATTACAGTACTATGTTATCTTTCTGATGGTACTATGTAAAACTATCATTAGGCTGCATGTATAAGCTGTATAATGACCTGTAAATATTGCCTAAATAACATAAGATGTTGTTTACATGTAGTCCCGCCCCCCACCCATGCTGTGCCATATAGATGCCAATATTATTATTATTGGTTATTTGTAGAGCGCCAACAGATTCCGCAGCGCATATACAAATAGTCCAAAATTCAAACTATTGTGAAATCCAAACCTTTTCCGGTCCCAGGCAGTTTGGATAAATGGTTTTGTACCTATATGAATATTTACATAAAAAAGAAAAGGTTTTGTAAGGGCGCTAATAGCTAAAGATACTTGTGTAAAATTATTATCTGTATTGGATATCCGTGATGAATGTTTAAAATATTGATAAAGTCAGATCAGAAAAGTTACTAAAAAAAGTGGTTTATTTAATTACAATATGATTAAAAAGATTTTTAGAGACGTCTCTAGTACAATTCGATCAGGAAAAGTTAAAAAACAGATATGAAAATAAAAATAAAAGTAGTACTGATTAGTACTTCATGAGAAATATTAGTTTACTGCTTATTTTATTGGTCACTCAGAAAATATCTAATGTGGTGTGACCAAGCAATTTGCCAAAATTTCTCGTGAGTATTTCAGAGTTCATAGAATTACACATAAACTTCCATTTAAAATTCACATACCAACTTGATAAAACTTGTGTAAAAGATGGAGCTTAAAGCAGAGCTGTGCATAAGAGATTATTGTTTAAAGTTGTATCTTTCTACCAAATTAGATCAGGCCTTTGTACTGGTTTCACAGCAAACTTTCAGAGATAATTATCATGTCCATATGTAGGAACCAAGAGAAATGTCCAGTAAACTTATATTGCTAGTAGCTTAAGGTTGCAGTTTGCAACTCTCATACAGATTGTACCTTATCGTATGCGTGAACAACAGCAGGGTATCCTGTGCGTCCTGCAGCTCGGTTCTTCTGACAGTGTCCTCGTGTTGTTGGCGTCTGACGTCACACCCGATGTGTGGGGGCTTGTCTTGTGTCTGCCAATCACTGCTTAGACAATTTTTAGAATACCTTCTTGCATCCGATACTAGGTATACAATTTTCTTCTTATTTCTGATACTTAGTACTTGTTTGGTACCGGTCAGCGGAGGTGTATCTGATGGAGATAAATTCACCTGCACTTAGTGCTGTTAGCACGCAGGTTCCGATGATGTATCTCTTAGGTGTCCTTTGTTGACAATCAACCCGGGTTGGTTCATTCGGCTCAAAGAATAGTGGAGTCAAGTATGCAGTCTTTAACTTCTACGCGTTTCACTCCCTCCAGGATAAAGCTTGCGATGTGGGGTTTTGCCCCGCAAAGGGCCCTGTTCAGGGCTGGTAAGGTAAAAGAGCTTTGAACTTTTGTAATTTAGAATAGGGTAGGGCATTTTTTATTTTGGGGGGCTTTGTTATTTTATTAGGGGGCTTAGAGTAGCTGTAATTAGTTTAAAATTGTTGTAATATTTTTCTTATGTTTGTACATATTTTTTTATTTTTTGTAACTTAGTTCTTTTTTATTTTTTGTACTTTAGTTAGTTTATTTAATTGTATTTATTTGTAGATATTGTATTTAATTCATTTATTGATAGTGTAGTGTTAGGTGTAATTGTAGGTAATTGTAGGTATTTTATTTAATTAATTTATTGATAGTGTAGTGTTAGGTTTAATTGTAACTTAGGTTAGGATTTATTTTACAGGTAATTTTGTAATTATTTTAACTATTTTAGCTATTAAATAGTTCTTAACTATTTAATAGCTATTGTACCTGGTTAAAATAAATACAAAGTTACCTGTGAAGTAAATATTAATCCTAAAATAGCTATAATATAAATATAATTTATATTGTAGCTATATTAGGATTTATTTTACAGGTAAGTATTTAGCTTTAAATAGGAATAATTTATTTAATAAGAGTTAATTAATTTCGTTAGATTTAAATTATATTTAACTTAGGGGGGTGTTAGTGTTAGGGTTAGACTTAGCTTTAGGGGTTAATAAATTTATTAGAATAGCGGTGAGCTCCAGTCGGCAGATTAGGGGTTAATGTTTGAAGTTAGGTGTCGGCGATGTTAGGGAGGGAAGATTAGGGGTTAATACTATTTATTATAGGGTTAGTGAGGCGGATTAGGGGTTAATAACTTTATTATAGTAGCGGTGCGGTCCGCTCGGCAGATTAGGGGTTAATAAGTGTAGGCAGGTGGAGGCGACATTGTGGGGGGCAGGTTAGGGGTTAATAAATATAATACAGGGGTCGGCGGTGTTAGGGGCAGCAGATTAGGGGTACATAGCTATAATGTAGCTGGCGGCGGCGTGCAGACGGCAGATTAGGGGTTAATAAGTGTAGGTTGCTGGCGGCGACGTTGTGGGGGGCAGATTAGGGGTTAATAATTATAATATAGGGGTCGGCGGTGTTAGGGGCAGCAGATTAGGGGTACATAAGGATAACGTAGGTGGCGGTCGGCAGATTAGGGGTTAAAAAAAATTAATCGAGTGTCGGCGATGTGGGGGGCCTCGGTTTAGGGGTACATAGGTAGTTTATGGGTGTTAGTGTACTTTAGAGCACAGTAGTTAAGAGCTTTATAAACCGGCGTTAGCCCAGAAAGCTCTTAACTACTGACTTTTTTCTGCGGCTGGAGTTTTGTCGTTAGATTTCTAACGCTCACTTCAGACACGACTCTAAATACCGGAGTTAGGAAGATCCCATTGAAAAGATAGGATACGCAATTGACGTAAGGGGATCTGCGGTATGGAAAAGTCGCGGCTGAAAAGTGAGCGTTAGACCCTTTTTTGACTGACTCCAAATACCGGCGGTAGCCTAAAACCAGCGTTAGGAGCCTCTAACGCTGGTTTTCACGGCTACCGCCAAACTCCAAATCTAGGCCTAAGTGTTGTAATTATTGTTTTTTCAGGTTGCTAGCGGTTTACGTTCGCTGTGCGCGATATCACATATTAGGCACTTTATCATATGTGCGAAGCGCTCACTAGTGAAATTCTGGAAAAGATAGGTGAAGCAATCTTAAAGAGTCTATGAATCTAACTCAATAAATCTGGGGCTATTAGAATTATAATTTGGAGAACAATAACAGAATTTGTTTGGATAAACACATCACAATCAGGGAACTAAGATGTAAAAAAAAAGATCTGTTTCTGTACTACGTCCTCACTCTCAAGTGTTCGATGCTAAATACATTTACCTAACAGGGGGATAGTAATCACACTAATGGAAGGCAGAATGGTGCCGCACAGATAAAGCCGCGTGCACAGTGTAAAACGCATCAGTGTTGTATTGTAATCAATATTGCTCCCTGTAAACCACAGCTGGGGATGTCATTTTAGCTTCTTGTCTTAAGAGTGGAAAAATGTCCAATTTATCCTATCGACATGAGAATAAATCAGAGAGAAGATACTTAGGGAGTGAACATGAAAACAAGATCTATTTGCTGAAGATAAATAAACTTAATACTTGTTTGGAATACTGTGAAATAAAAGGCTAAATTCACTAAGCCCAGAGGAGCTTTAGTGCTGCGGAATCTGTTGGCGCTCTACAAATATCTGATATAAATAATAATGTAGTGAGACCATTCTCTTACATAGATTAAGCCGCAAGTTTAACTCCTCATTGTCGGAGGTCCTGAAAAACTGTGATTAATCTATACTATAATTGTGTTTGTAATGTCCGTCGCATCCTCAAAGGAATGTTGGAATCGCGCGACGAGACAGCTGCAGCAGCTCCAACTCTCAGCTGTAACATAACAGCTGAGAGGTGGAGCTCCTGAAGCTTCAGGCATCTGCCGCATATGGAGCCTGAGCGCGATCGGTGCTCCACCTCCATATGAGGCCAGATGCCTGAGAGGAGAGAGAGAGAGAGCAAAAGAGAGAGGAGAGAGAGCGCAAAAGAGAGGGGAGAGAGAGCGCAAAGAGAGAGAGTGCAAAAGAGAGGAGAGAGAGCAAAAGAGAGGGGAGCGAGAGAGAGAGAGCAAATGAGAGGGGAGATGGAGAGCAAAAGAGAGGGGAGAGAGAGCAAAAGAGAGGGAGAGCAAAAGAGATGGGGAGAGAGCAAAAGAGAGGGAAGAGGGAGAGCAAAAGAGAAGGAGAGCAAAAGAGATGGGGGAGAGATCAAAAGAGAGGGGGGAGAGAGAGCAAAAGAGAGGGGGGAGAGGGAGCAAAAGAGAGGGTGGAGAGAGAGCAAAAGAGAGGGGGGGAGAGAGAGCAAAAGAGAGGGGGAGAGAGCAAAAGAGAGGGGGAGAGAGGCAGGAGAATAAGCAAAATAGAGGGGGAAAGAGAACAAAAGAGAGGGGGGAGAGCAAAAGAGAGGGGAGCGAGAGAGAGAGAACAAATGAGAGGGGAGATGGAGAGCAAAAGAGAGGGGGGAGAGAGCAAAAGAGGGGGGAGAGCAAAAGCGAGGGGAGAGAGAGTGCAAAAGAGAGGGGAGAGAGAGAGCAAAGAGAGGGGAGAGAGAGAGTAAAAGAAAGGGGAGCACTAGAGCAAAAGAGAGGGAGGAGAGAGAGCAAAAGAGAAAGGGAGAGAGAGCAAAAGAGAGGGGGAGAGAGAGCAAATGATAGGAGAGAGCAAATGAGAGGGAGAGCAAAAGAGAGGGGGAGAGAGCAAAAGGGGGAGAGCAAAAGAGAGGGGAGAGAGAGAGCAAAAGCGAGGAGAGAGAGAGAGAGAGAGCAAAAGAGAGGGGAGAGAGAGAGCAAAAGAAGGGAGCGATAGAGCAAAAGAGAGGAGAGCGAGAGAGCAAAAGAGAGGGGAGAGGGAGAGCAAAAGAGAGGGAGAGCAAAAAAGAGGGGGAGAGAGCAAAAGAGCGGGGAGAGAGAGAGCAAAAGAGAGGGGGAGAGAAAGCAAAAGAGAGGGGTGAGAGGGAGCAAAAGAGAGGGTGGAGAGAGAGCAAAAGAGAGGGGGAGAGAGAGCAAAAGAGAGGGGGGAGAGAGAGAGCAAAAGAGAGGGGGAGAGAGAGCAAAAGAGAGAGAGAGCAAAAGAGATGGGGAGAGAGCAAAAGAGAGGGGAGAGGGAGAGCAAAAGAGAAGGAGAGCAAAAGAGATGGGGGAGAGATCAAAAGAGAGGGGGAGAGAGAGCAAAAGAGAGGGGGAGAGAGAGCAAAAGAGAGGGGGGAGAGGGAGCAAAAGAGAGGGTGGAGAGAGAGCAAAAGAGAGGGGGGAGAGAGAGCAAAAGAGAGGGGGAGAGAGCAAAAGAGAGGGGGAGAGAGGCAGGAGAATAAGCAAAATAGAGGGGGAAAGAGAACAAAAGAGAGGGGGAGAGAGAGCAAATGAGAGGGAGAGCAAAAGAGAGGGGGGAGAGAGAGCAAAAGAGATAGGGAGAGAGAGCAAAAGAGAGGGGGGAGAGAGAGCAAAAGAAGGGAGAGAGAGAGAGCAAAAGAGGGAAGAGAGAGCAAAAGAGAGGAGGAGAGAGAGCCGAGTGGAGGGGAGAGCAAAAGAGAGGGGGGGGAGGGAGAGAGCAAAAGAGAGGGGGGAGAGAGCAAAAGAGAGGGAGGAGAGAGAGCCAAAAGAGAGGGGGGAGAGAGAGCAAAAGCGAGGGGAGAGAGAGCAAAAGCGAGGGGATAGAGAGAGAAAAAGAGGGGAGCGATAGATCAAAAGAGAGGGGAGTGATAGAGCAAAAGAGAGGGGAGAGGGAGAGCAAAAGAGAGGGAGAGCAAAAGAGAGGGGGGAGAGAGAGCAAATGAGAGGAGAGAGAGAGCAAAAGAGATGGGGGAGAGATCAAAAGTGTCAGGGTTTTTTCCCTGTTGTGATTGCCATGTGCTGCTGGCAGCCATTTTACTCACCTCTCTTCCTGACTTGGTGCATTGTGGGGGATGCTGCTCATTGCCTGCACTTCCTTTTATGGCCAGACTGGTGTGCATCATCCATGTGAGACAGGATGCAGTCTCAGAATTGTGATGTCATCACTTATTATTTAAAGGGCCTCTGTTCAGTATGCTTTGCCTTTGTGTTGTCTCAGACCTGTTTGTGAGAGTACCTGTGTATTACCTGGCTGCCTGACGTCCTTCCTGGTTCCTGATCTCTGGCTTGTTCCTGACTCTGCTGTTTTCCTTGTTCCTGATTCCGGCTCGTCTGACTATTCGCTTTGGCTCCTGACTCAGCTCGTCTGACTACCAGCTCTGGTTTTGACTCCTGGCTTGTTATTTGACTTGTGGACTTTTTATTATTTTTTGCTATTAATAAAGGTGTGATTATTTTTGCACTTCTCGTCTCAGTCTGAATCCTGGCACCCTGACAAAAAGAGAGGGGGGAGAGAGAGAGCAAAAGAGAGGGGAGAGAGAGAGCAAAAGAGAGGGGGTAGAGAGAGCAAAAGAGAGGGGGGAGAGAGAGGAAAAGAGAGGGGGGAGAGAGAGCAAAATAGATGGGGGAGAGAGAGCAAACGAGAGGGGGGAGAGAGAGCAAAAGAGAGGTGGGAGAGAGAGCAAAGAGAGGGGGGAGAAAGAGCAAAAGAGAGGGGGGAGAGAGAGCAAAAGGGGTGGTGAAAGAATCCACCTGGATGGATTCTTTCACTCCCTGCCTTTTTCGGAATCCACATGGATGCAGCGTAAGCTGCATCCAGGTGGATTCCGAAAATGGCAGGGTGGTTCCGTCACCACAATAGACTGCCCTTCCAGAAATAGCAGGGTGGTTCGGTGGTACCGTCACCACATCAGACTGCCCTCTGGGCAGGCTTTCCCACTAGTTTTAAATAACTTTGTTTCTAATTACAGTGTGCGCATGTGTTAGTTTATGCAGCCATCTCACAGAATGAGTGCATTCACAGCTCTACCTTATACCAAGGAGGTATATTCAATGAATCAGCAAGATTCTGACTAATCTGCATTTGTCTGAAGCCTGTAGGCACATCTCTACACAAAGCTACTAGACACCAGGGGGTAATCAGGGAAACAAGGTAGGTGGTGTCATGCAGTGATCAATTCCTAAAGCTTTACTTATTTATAAAACAGTGATGCAGCTTATTGGCTGTGATTTCATCTGATTTTCAATGCCCGTTATACACAGAGGACAGTGATTTTTACCCTCATTTTGGCTGCCAATAATGCACAGAATGCAGTGACTTGATTTTGTTTGCTGCCAGTAACAAAAAGCAGTAATATTTCATTATTCGGGTAGGTGGTGGGGACTGCAGATTAGGGGTTAATAAGTGTAATGTAGGTGGCGGCGACGTTGGGGGCGGCATATTAGGGGTTAATAAGTATAATGTAGGTGGCAAGGATGGCAGATTAAGGGTTAATAAGTGTAATGTAGGTGTTGGCGATGTTGGGGGCAGAGATTAGGGGTGTTTAGACTCAGGGTTTATGTTAGGATGTTAGGTGTAAACATAACTTTTGTTTCTCCATAGGAATCAATGGGGCTGCATTATGGAGCTTTACGCTCCTTTATTGCATGTGTTAGGCTTTTTTTCAGCCGGCTCTCCCCATTGATGTCTGGGGAAATCGTGCATGAGCACGTAAAACCAGCTCAAAGCAGCGCTGGTATTGAAGAGCGGTATGGAGCTCAATTTTGCTCAACGCTCACATATTGCCTCCTAACGCCGGGTTTTTGCAAACCTGTAATAGCAGCGCTATAGGGAGGTGAGCGGTGGAAATAACTTGCAAGCTAGCACCGAGCCGCTCATAACGCAAAACTCATAATCTAGCCGTTTGTTTAAACTAACAATTAAACTAATATAATAATAAAACTAAAATTAAATGTACTACCAATTAGATTAAACTAAACTACACATTGACAAAATCCTAACACTACTCTAAAAATTACAAAGCATCTAAATACAAAAACAAAAAAATACTAAGTTGCAAAAAAACCCCACACTAAATTATGGAAAATAAACAAACAAAATTATCTAAAATAAAATACAATTACACCTAATCTAATAGCCCTATTAAAATAAAAAAGCCCATCCAAAATAAAGAAAAACCATAGCCTACAATAAACTACCAATGGCCCTTAAAGGGGTCTTCTGTGGGGCATTGCCCCAAAGATATCAGCTCTTTTACCTGTAACCCCCCCCACAAAGAACCCCCCAACATTAAAACCCACCACCCAACCAACCCCCCAAAATAAAAAACCTAATTAAAAAAAAACGTAAGCTACCCATTGCCCTGAAAAGGGTATTTGTATGGGCATTGCCTTAAAAGGGCATTTAGCTCTTTTACTGCCCAGACCCTAAACTAAAAAAAAAACCACCCAAAAAACCTTTAAAAAACCTAACACTAACCCCCTGATGATCCACTTACAGTTTTTGAAGTCCCGCTTGAACGATCTTCATCCCGGAGTTGAAGTCCTGATCCAGGCGGCGAGAAGTCTTCATCCCGGCGGCCTCTTCAATCTTCATCCAGGCAGCATCTTCTATCTTGATCCTGGAGGCGCGGAGCAGATCCATCCTGAAGACATCTGGCGCGGAGCATCCTCTTCATATGGTCGCTGCCGTACACTGAATCTTCAATGCAAGGGACGCGATTCAAGATGGCGTTCCTTACATTCCTATTGGCTGAAAAATTTCAATTAGCCAATAGAATGAAAGCTGCTTAAATCCTATTACATAAAAAATTAAAGAATATTAGAAACCCCACAACAGCACTCTAGTCATATTTAAACCTTATTTTATTCACTTTGGGTATTAACCCATTCATAAGTGATAACAGACTAAACAGGATTTAATAACTGTGATAACAGATAAATAATCACCACATGTTTAAATTCATATATGACAAATGTGTACATATTAGGGCATAGATTATACGAAATATACAACAATCAAACAGACTGTAATAAAGGATCAGTGCCCTAAAAAATGATATACTTATCTAATACTGTCCACTTTATGCTGTATTAGTCCCGTGAGTTCAAAGGTAAGTATTATGTTGAAAAAACAAATGGCCACAGTCCTTTTTAAGATGTATATTAATCTTGATTGAAGAAACTTCTGTCCCACGCTATGAGCTCCAGCAAATTAGAGAAATTACCGTTCACTGCTAACCATAGAAACACTTTTGCTGTGGGCCGCTTGTGTAAGTGATCCTGGAAGGAGTGTGCTTTCCTCTTACCCGGTCGGTAGCCGAGTCACCCCGGTAAATCCTAACCACAGAGAAATCGAGTGATTAACCCAATGCCTGATCCTTCTACACATATACACCTAGTTGTGCAGCCCTTTAACAGCTTATGGGTTTGACGAATATTGACGTGTCTGCTGCAGAATGTACTAGTGTCCTCATAGGTATCCATGTCCTCAGGTGAAAGAAAAGCCAACGTACGTTTCACCAAAATTTGACTTCATCCAGGCATATCTATTTGAAATTTATCACTTCCTCTTTAAAGGCTTACTGATGTGTAACGTCCTCCGGAAACTGTAGCCAGTGAATATAGGTTCCCTCCTTAACTAGGGATTTATAGTTAAATACTTGATACAAATAACTATAATACAAAGTATAATACATTATCTTATACAATGTGTTAAAGTCATACTTGAACAATTATACACAGTGACTGCATGGCTCTCATCTAATATTGATATGTTGCTAAGCTGTTAAGATTAATTAATTGCTAAAAGTTAAGATTAATTAACACTAAATAGCTAAATAGCTCTATAAGCTTTATAGGATTTGAACAGCCAATAGGTTTTTAGCAGCCATAATTCCTATTGGCTGATTCAAGTTTTTCAGCCAATAGGAATGCAAGATTCGGTGTACGGCGGCGACCGTATGAAGAGGATGGTCCGTGCCGGATGTCTTCAGGATGGACCCGCTCCGCGCCTCCTGGATCAAGATAGAATATGCCGCCTGGTTGAAGATTGAAAAGGCCGCCTGGATGAAGACTTCTTGCCGCTTGGATCAGGACTTCGCCGCTGGGATGAAGATTGAAGAGGTCACTTGGATGAGGACTGCTTGCTGCCTGGATCAGGACTTTGCAACCGGGATGAAGATTGAAGAGGCCGACTGTATGAAGACTGCTCGCCGCCTGGATCAGGACTTCAACTCCGAGATAAAGATCGTTCAAGCGGGACTTCAAAAACTGTAAGTGGATTTTGGGGTTAGTGTTTAAGGGATTTTTGGGTGGGTTTTATTTTTAGATTAGGGTTTGGGCAGTAAAAGAGCTAAATGCCCTTTTTAAGGGCAATGCCCATCCAAATGCCCTTTTCAGGGCAATGGGTAGCTTATAGTTTTTTTTATTTCACAGGTAAGTTTGTATTTATTTTAGCTTGGTAGTTAGTAAATAGTTAATAACTATTTACTAACTAGTTTACCTATTTAAAATAAATACAAACTTACCTGTGAAATAAAAATAAAACCTAAGCTAGCTACAATATAACTATTAGTCATATTGTAGCTACCATAGGTTTTATTTCACAGGTATTTAGTTTTAAATAGGAATTATTTAGTTAATAATTGTAAATTTAATTTAGCTATATTTTAATTATGTTAAAGTTAGGGGGTGTTAGGTTTAGGGTTAGGATTAGGGTTACTTTATGTTTAGATTTAGGGGTTAATATAGTTTAATTTAGGTTGTTGATATGTGGGGGGCTGGCGGTTTAGGAGTTAATAGGTTTATTTAGTGGTAGTAATGTGGGAAGCCAGAGGTTTAGGGGTTAATAACTTTAATATAGTTGCAGCAATGTTGGGGTGTGGCGGAATAGGGGTTAATAACTTTAGTATAGTGGTGGCGATATCGGGAGTGGCACATTAGGGGTTAATAATTTTATTTAGGTGGCGGCGATATCGGGAGCAGCACGCACTAGCACGTCAAAACACTGCTGCTTTTGTGTGCGGTATGGAGCTCAATATCTCCATATCGCCCGTGCAAGCCAGGTTTTTTTAAACTTGTAATGGCAGAGCTATATCGGGTTAAATAACGCAACTGTTGGCTGTTGCGTTCTTTACTTTCCCTATAGCACTCGTAATCTAGGTGACAGAGAGGTATTTTAACCCTAAATCAGTAACACACATATTTTAATCTAGTATTTGATAAATCATGTACAGTAGGTCGGCGCATTACCAGTATCACTGCTTTTTCATGTTTATAAAAGGATCACGACAAAGCAACGGTGTTGTTTGAAAATGTAGTTACCATTCAGGAGACTAAAACTACAGGACATTTAGATGTGTAAAATCATCATATTTAGCAGTAACGTGTGCCTCTTAGGGCCACAGGTTATATTTAGTAGTAACAGGTGTCTCTCTCAGGGCCACAGGGCATATTTAGTAGTAACATGTGTCTCTCTCAGGGTCACAGGGCATATTTAGTAGTAACTTGTGTCTCTCTCAGGGCCACAGGGCATATTTAGTAGTAACTTGTGTCTCTCTCAGGGCCACAGGGCATATTTAGTAGTAACATGTGTCTCTCTCAGGGCCACAGGGCATATTTAGTAGTAACTTGTGTCTCTCTCAGGGCCACAGGGCATATTTAGTAGTAACACGTGTCTCTCTCAGGGTCACAGGGCATATTTAGTAGTAACGTGTGTCTCTCTCAGGGTCACAGGGCATATTTAGTAGTAACATGTGTCTCTCTCAGGGTCACAGGGCATATTTAGTAGTAACGTGTGTCTCTCTCAGGGTCACAGGGCATATTTAGTAGTAACGTGTGTCTCTCTCAGGGTCACAGGGCATATTTAGTAGTAACGTGTGTCTCTCTCAGGGTCACAGGGCTTATTTAGTAGTAAGATTGTGTCTCTCTCAGGGTCACAGGGCATATTTAGTAGTAATGTGTGTCTCTCTCAGGGTCACAGGGCATATTTAGTAGTAACATGTGTCTCTCTCAGGGTCACAGGGCATATTTAGTAATAACGTGTGTCTCTCTCAGGGTCACAGGGCATATTTAGTAGTAACGTGTGTCGCTCTCAGGGTCACAAGGCATATTTAGTAGTAACATGTGTCTCTCTCACGGTCACAGGGCATATTTAGTAGTAACGTGTGTCTCTCTCAGGGTCACAGGGCACATTTAGTAGTAACGTGTGTCTCTCTCAGGGTCACAGGGCATATTTAGTAGTAACGTGTGTCTCTCTCAGGGTCACAGGGCACATTTAGTAGTAACGTGTGTCTCTCTCAGGGTCACAGGGCATATTTAGTAGTAACGTGTGTCTCTCTCAGGGTCACAGGGCATATTTAGTAGTAACGTGTGTCTCTCTCAGGGTCACAGGGCATATTTAGTAGTAACAGGTGTCTCTCTCAGGGTCACAGGGCATATTTAGTAGTAACAGGTGTCTCTCTCAGGGTCACAGGGCATATTTAGTAGTAACGTGTGTCTCTCTCAGGGCTACAGGGAATATTTAGTAGTAACTTGTGTCTCTCTCAGGGTCACAGGGCATATTTAGTAGTAACAGGTGTCTCTCAGGGTCACAGGGAATATTTAGTAGTAACGTGTGTCTCTCTCAGGGTCACAGGGCATATTTAGTAGTAACATGTGCCTCTCTCAGGGTCACAGGGCATATTTAGTAGTAACGTGTGTCTCTCTCAGGGTCACAGGGCATATTTAGTAGTAACATGTGTCTCTCTCAGGGTCACAGGGCATATTTAGTAGTAACATGTGTCTCTCTCAGGGTCACAGGGCATATTTAGTAGTAACTTGTGTCTCTCTCAGGGTCACAGGGCATATTTAGTAGTAACATGCGTCTCTCAGGGTCACAGGGCATATTTAGTAGTAACTTGTGTCTCTCTCAGGGTCACAGGGCATATTTAGTTGTAACTTGTGTCTCTCTCAGGGTCACAGGGCATATTTAGTTGTAACTTGTGTCTCTCTCAGGGTCACAGGGCATATTTAGTAGTAACTTGTGTCTCTCTCAGGGTCACAGGGCATATTTAGTATTAACATGTGCCTCTCAGGGTCACAGGGCATATTGAGTAGTAACAGGTGTCTCTCTCAGGGTCACAGGGCATATTTAGTAGTAACATGTGTCACTCTCAGGGCCACAGGGCATATTTAGTAGTAACATGTGTCTCTCTCAGGGTCACAGGGCATATTTAGTAGTAACATGTGTCTCTCTTAGGGCATATTTAGTAGTAACAGTTGTCTCCCTCAGGGCCACAGGGCATATTTAGTAGTAACGTGTGTCTCTCTCAGGGCCACAGGGCATATTTAGTAGTAACATGTGTCTCTCTCAGGGTCACAGGGCATATTTAGTAGTAACATGTGTCTCTCTCAGGGTCACAGGGCATATTTAGTAGTAACATGTGTCTCTCTTAGGGCATATTTAGTAGTAACAGTTGTCTCCCTCAGGGCCACAGGGCATATTTAGTAGTAACGTGTGTCTCTCTCAGGGCCACAGGGCATATTTAGTAGTAACATGTGTCTCTCTCAGGGTCACAGGGCATATTTAGTAGTAACGTGTGTCTCTCTCAGGGTCACAGGGCATATTTAGTAGTAACGTGTGTCTCTCTCAGGGCCACAGGGCATATTTAGTAGTAACATGTGTCTCTCTCAGGGCCACAGGGCATATTTAGTAGTAACAGGTGTCTCTCTCAGGGTCACAGGGCATATTGAGTAGTAACGTGTGTCTCTCTCAGGGTCACAGGGCATATTTAGTAGTAACGTGTGTCTCTCTCAGGGTCACAGGGCATATTTAGTAGTAACAGGTGTCTCTCTCAGGGTCACAGGGCATATTTAGTAGTAACATGTGTCTCTCTCATGGCCACAGGGCATATTTAGTAGTAACGTGTCTCTCTCAGGGTCACAGGGCATATTTAGTAGTAACATGTGTCTCTCTCAGGGTCACAGGGCATATTTAGTAGTAACGTGTGTCTCTCAGGGCCACAGGGCATATTTAGTAGTAACGTGTGTCTCTCTCAGGGCCACAGGGCATATTTAGTAGTAACATGTGTCTCTCTCAGGGCTACAGGGAATATTTAGTAGTAACTTGTGTCTCTCTCAGGGTCACAGGGCATATTTAGTAGTAACAGGTGTCTCTCAGGGTCACAGGGAATATTTAGTAGTAACGTGTGTCTCTCTCAGGGTCACAGGGCATATTTAGTAGTAACATGTGCCTCTCTCAGGGTCACAGGGCATATTTAGTAGTAACGTGTGTCTCTCTCAGGGTCACAGGGCATATTTAGTAGTAACATGTGTCTCTCTCAGGGTCACAGGGCATATTTAGTAGTAACATGTGTCTCTCTCAGGGTCACAGGGCATATTTAGTAGTAACTTGTGTCTCTCTCAGGGTCACAGGGCATATTTAGTAGTAACATGCGTCTCTCAGGGTCACAGGGCATATTTAGTAGTAACTTGTGTCTCTCTCAGGGTCACAGGGCATATTTAGTTGTAACTTGTGTCTCTCTCAGGGTCACAGGGCATATTTAGTTGTAACTTGTGTCTCTCTCAGGGTCACAGGGCATATTTAGTAGTAACTTGTGTCTCTCTCAGGGTCACAGGGCATATTTAGTAGTAACATGTGTCACTCTCAGGGCCACAGGGCATATTTAGTAGTAACATGTGTCTCTCTCAGGGTCACAGGGCATATTTAGTAGTAACATGTGTCTCTCTCAGGGCATATTTAGTAGTAACAGTTGTCTCCCTCAGGGCCACAGGGCATATTTAGTAGTAACGTGTGTCTCTCTCAGGGCCACAGGGCATATTTAGTAGCAACATGTGTCTCTCTCAGGGTCACAGGGCATATTTAGTAGTAACGTGTGTCTCTCTCAGGGTCACAGGGCATATTTAGTAGTAACGTGTGTCTCTCTCAGGGCCACAGGGCATATTTAGTAGTAACATGTGTCTCTCTCAGGGCCACAGGGCATATTTAGTAGTAACAGGTGTCTCTCTCAGGGTCACAGGGCATATTTAGTAGTAACGTGTGTCTCTCTCAGGGCCACAGGGCATATTTAGTAGTAACATGTGTCTCTCTCATGGTCACAGGGCATATTTAGTAGTAACATGTGTCTCTCTCAGGGTCACAGGGCATATTTAGTAGCAACTTGTGTCTCTCTCAGGGTCACAGGGCATATTTAGTAGTAACGTGTGTCTCTCTCAGGACCACAGGGCATATTTAGTAGAAACTTGTGTCTCTCTCAGGGTCACAGGGCATATTTAGTAGTAACGTGTGTCTCTCTCAGGACCACAGGGCATATTTAGTAGAAACTTGTGTCTCTCTCAGGGTCACAGGGCATATTTAGTAGTAACGTGTGTCTCTCTCAGGACCACAGGGCATATTTAGTAGAAACTTGTGTCTCTCTCAGGACCACAGGGCATATTTAGTAGTAATGTGTGTCTCTCTCAGGGTCACAGGGCATATTGAGTAGTAACGTGTGTCTCTCTCAGGGTCACAGGGCATATTTAGTAGTAACGTGTGTCTCTCTCAGGGCCACAGGGCATATTCAGTAGTAACATGTGTCTCTCTCAGGGGTACAGGGCATATTTAGTAGTAACGTGTGTGTCTCTCTCAGGGTCACAGGGCATATTTAGTAGTAACTTGTGTCTCTCTCAGGGTCACAGGGCATATTTAGTAGTAACATGTGTCTCTCTCAGGGTCACAGGGCATATTTAGTAGTAACGTGTGTCTCTCTCAGGGTCACAGGGCATATTTAGTAGTAACGTGTGTCTCTCTCAGGGTCACAGGGCATATTTAGTAGTAACGTGTGTCTCTCTCAGGGTCACAGGGCATATTTAGTAGTAACTTGTGTCTCTCTCAGGGCCACAGGGCATATTTAGTAGTAACGTGTGTCTCTCTCAGGGTCACAGGGCATATTTAGTAGTAACGTGTGTCTCTCTCAGGGTCACAGGGCATATTTAGTAGTAACGTGTGTCTCTCTCAGGGTCACAGGGCATATTTAGTAGTAACGTGTGTCTCTCTCAGGGTCACAGGGCATATTTAGTAGTAACTTGTGTCTCTCTCAGGGGTACAGGGCATATTTAGTAGTAACGTGTGTGTCTCTCTCAGGGTCACAGGGCATATTTAGTAGTAACTTGTGTCTCTCTCAGGGTCACAGGGCATATTTAGTAGTAACATGTGTCTCTCTTAGGGTCACAGGGCATATTTAGTAGTAACGTGTGTCTCTCTGAGGGTCACAGGGCATATTTAGTAGTAACGTGTGTCTCTCTCAGGGTCACAGGGCATATTTAGTAGTAACGTGTGTCTCTCTCAGGGTCACAGGGCATATTTAGTAGTAACGTGTGTCTCTCTCAGGGTCGCAGGGCATATTTAGTAGTAACGTGTGTCTCTCTCAGGGCCACAGGGCATATTTAGTAGTAACATGTGTCTCTCTAAGGGCCACAGGGCATATTTAGTAGTAACGTGTGTCTCTCTCAGGGTCACAGGGCATATTTAGTAGTAACATGTGTCTCTCTCAGGGTCACAGGGCATATTTAGTAGTAACGTGTGTCTCTCTCAGGGTCACAGGGCATATTTAGTATTAACACGTGTCTCTCTCAGGGCCACAGGGCATATTTAGTAGTAACGTGTGTCTCTCTCAGGGTCACAGGGCATATTTAGTAGTAACGTGTGTCTCTCTCAGGGTCACAGGGCATATTAATAGTAACACGTGTTTCTCTCAGGGTCACAGGACATATTTAGTAGTAACACGTGTCTCTCTCAGGGTCACATGGCATATTTAGTAGTAACATGTGTCTCTCTCAGGGTCACAGGGCATAAAGGTTTAGGCGCGCAAACTATGAAAATTCTGCTCTCTGACTCTGTTCCAAGTCTGTCAGTGCACAGCCCTGGGCCGCATGTCACTGAGCAGTGAGCACAGATAGGCAGGCAGGTTTAGGCTAGCAGCACAACTTTGCAAACCCCACGGCACACCCACAACATTCATAGTGAAATTGGGCAGGGGAGGAGCAAAGTACAAACAAGCAAAAGCAGCCGGGAAAACTATTTGTTGAAATTGCAGCACTGGCTCAAGGGGCAAAAAATGGTGTGTCTACAACTTCCCCAGTCCCACTAATGTTCACAAATGTCAGCCTCTAATAAAATAATCTATGCATCTCAACATTGTATTTCTTTGAATTTCAATAAAATTTAAAAAAAAAAAAAAAAAAATTTTTTTTTTTTTTTTTTTTTTTTTTGGTGTCACCCTCTGGAGGGTGTCACCCGGGTGCGGCCCGCCCCCCCCCGCCCCCCCCTAGTGACGCCACTGCAGGGCATATTTAGTAGTAACGTGTGTCTCTCTCAGGGTCACAGGGCATATTTAGTATTAACACGTGTCTCTCTCAGGGCCACAGGGCATATTTAGTAGTAACGTGTGTCTCTCAGGGCCACAGGGCATATTTAGTAGTAACATGTGTCTCTCTCAGGGTCACAGGGCATATTTAGTAGTAACATGTGTCTCTCTCAGGGTCACAGGGCATATTTAGTAGTAACATGTGTCTCTCTCTGGGTCACAGGGCATATTTAGTAGTAACGTGTGTCTCTCTCAGGGTCACAGGGCATATTTAGTAGTAACATGTGTCTCTCTCTGGGTCACAGGGCATATTTAGTAATAACGTGTGTCTCTCTCAGGGTCACAGGGCATATTTAGTAGTAACAGGTGTCTCTCTCAGGGTCACAGGGCATATTTAGTAGTAACGTGTGTCTCTCTCAGGGTCACAGGGCATATTTAGTAGTAACTTGTGTCTCTCTCAGGGTCACAGGGCATATTTAGTAGTAACGTGTGTCTCTCTCAGGATCACAGGGCATATTTAGTAGTAACGTGTGTCTCTCTCAGGGTCACAGGGCATATTTAGTAGTAACAGGTGTCTCTCTCAGGGTCACAGGGCATATTTAGTAGTAACATGTGTCTCTCTCATGGCCACAGGGCATATTTAGTAGTAACATGTGTCTCTCTCAGGGTCACAGGGCATATTTAGTAGTAACATGTGTCTCTCTCAGGGTCACAGGGCATATTTAGTAGTAACGTGTGTCTCTCAGGGCCACAGGGCATATTTAGTAGTAACATGTGTCTCTCTCAGGGCCACAGGGCATATTTAGTAGTAACGTGTGTCTCTCTCAGGGTCACAGGGCATATTTAGTAGTAACGTGTGTCTCTCTCAGGGTCACAGGGCATATTTAGTAGTAACAGGTGTGTCTCTCAGGGTCACAGGGCATATTTAGTAGTAACGTGTGTGTCTCTCTCAGGGTCACAAGGCATATTTAGTAGTAACATGTGTCTCTCTCAGGGTCACAGGGCATATTTAGTAGTAACGTGTGTCTCTCTCTTGGTCACAGGGCATATTTAGTAGTAACGTGTGTCTCTCTCAGGGCCACAGGGCATATTTAGTAGTAACGTGTGTCTCTCTCAGGGTCACAGGGCATATTTAGTATTAACACGTGTCTCTCTCAGGGCCACAGGGCATATTTAGTAGTAACGTGTGTCTCTCTCAGGGTCACAGGGCATATTTAGTAGTAACATGTGTCTCTCTCAGGGTCACAGGGCATATTTAGTAGTAACGTGTGTCTCTCTCAGGGCCACAGGGCATATTTAGTAGTAACATGTGTTTCTCTCAGGGTCACAGGGCATATTTAGTAGTAACTTGTGTCTCTCTCAGGGTCACAGGGCATATTAATAGTAACACGTGTTTCTCTCAGGGTCACAGGACATATTTAGTAGTAACATGTGTCTCTCTCAGGGTCACATGGCATATTTAGTAGTAACACGTGTCTCTCTCAGGGTCACAGGGCATATTTAGTAGTAACGTGTGTCTCTCTCAGGGTCACAGGGCATATTTAGTATTAACACGTGTCTCTCTCAGGGCCACAGGGCATATTTAGTAGTAACGTGTGTCTCTCAGGGCCACAGGGCATATTTAGTAGTAACATGTGTCTCTCTCAGGGTCACAGGGCATATTTAGTAGTAACATGTGTCTCTCTCAGGGTCACAGGGCATATTTAGTAGTAACATGTGTCTCTCTCTGGGTCACAGGGCATATTTAGTAGTAACGTGTGTCTCTCTCAGGGTCACAGGGCATATTTAGTAGTAACATGTGTCTCTCTCTGGGTCACAGGGCATATTTAGTAATAACGTGTGTCTCTCTCAGGGTCACAGGGCATATTTAGTAGTAACAGGTGTCTCTCTCAGGGTCACAGGGCATATTTAGTAGTAACGTGTGTCTCTCTCAGGGTCACAGGACATATTTAGTAGTAACACGTGTCTCTCTCAGGGTCACATGGCATATTTAGTAGTAACACGTGTCTCTCTCAGGGTCACAGGGCATATTTAGTAGTAACGTGTGTCTCTCTCAGGGTCACAGGGCATATTTAGTAGTAACGTGTGTGTCTCTCTCAGGGCCACAGGGCATATTTAGTAGTAACGTGTGTCTCTCAGGGCCACAGGGCATATTTAGTAGTAACATGTGTCTCTCTCAGGGTCACAGGGCATATTTAGTAGTAACATGTGTCTCTCTCAGGGTCACAGGGCATATTTAGTAGTAACATGTGTCTCTCTCTGGGTCACAGGGCATATTTAGTAGTAACGTGTGTCTCTCTCAGGGTCACAGGGCATATTTAGTAGTAACATGTGTCTCTCTCTGGGTCACAGGGCATATTTAGTAATAACGTGTGTCTCTCTCAGGGTCACAGGGCATATTTAGTAGTAACAGGTGTCTCTCTCAGGGTCACAGGGCATATTTAGTAGTAACGTGTGTCTCTCTCAGGGTCACAGGGCATATTTAGTAGTAACTTGTGTCTCTCTCAGGGTCACAGGGCATATTTAGTAGTAACGTGTGTCTCTCTCAGGATCACAGGGCATATTTAGTAGTAACGTGTGTCTCTCTCAGGGTCACAGGGCATATTTAGTAGTAACAGGTGTCTCTCTCAGGGTCACAGGGCATATTTAGTAGTAACATGTGTCTCTCTCATGGCCACAGGGCATATTTAGTAGTAACGTGTCTCTCTCAGGGTCACAGGGCATATTTAGTAGTAACATGTGTCTCTCTCAGGGTCACAGGGCATATTTAGTAGTAACGTGTGTCTCTCAGGGCCACAGGGCATATTTAGTAGTAACATGTGTCTCTCTCAGGGCCACAGGGCATATTTAGTAGTAACGTGTGTCTCTCTCAGGGTCACAGGGCATATTTAGTAGTAACGTGTGTCTCTCTCTTGGTCACAGGGCATATTTAGTAGTAACGTGTGTCTCTCTCAGGGCCACAGGGCATATTTAGTAGTAACGTGTGTCTCTCTCAGGGTCACAGGGCATATTTAGTAGTAACGTGTGTCTCTCTCAGGGTCACAGGGCATATTTAGTAGTAACAGGTGTGTCTCCCAGGGTCACAGGGCATATTTAGTAGTAACGTGTGTGTCTCTCTCAGGGTCACAAGGCATATTTAGTAGTAACATGTGTCTCTCTCAGGGTCACAGGGCATATTTAGTAGTAACTTGTGTCTCTCTCTTGGTCACAGGGCATATTTAGTAGTAACGTGTGTCTCTCTCAGGGTCACAGGGCATATTTAGTAGTAACGTGTGTCTCTCTCAGGGTCACAGGGAATATTTAGTAGTAACTTGTGTCACTCTCAGGGTCACAGGGCATATTTAGTAGTAACGTGTGTCTCTCTCAGGGTCACAGGGCATATTTAGTAGTAACATGTGTCTCTCTCAGGGCCACAGGGTATATTTAGTAGTAACGTGTGTCTCTCTCAGGGTCACAGGGCATATTTAGTAGTAACAGGTGTCTCTCTCAGGGTTACAGGGCATATTTAGTAGTAACGTGTGTCTCTCTCAGGGTCACAGGGCATATTAAGTAGTAACATGTGTCTCTCTCAGGGTCACAGGGCATATTTTGTAGTAACAGGTGTCTCTCTCAGGGTCACAGGGCATACTTAGTTGTAACTTGTGTCTCTCTCAGGGTCACAGGGCATATTTAGTAGTAACGTGTGTCTCTCTCAGGACCACAGGGAATATTTAGTAGTAACTTGTGTCTCTCTCAGGACCACAGGGCATATTTAGTAGTAACGTGTGTCTCTCTCAGGGTCACAGGGCATATTTAGTAGTAACGTGTGTCTCTCTCACGGTCACAGGGCATATTTAGTAGTAACGTGTGTCTCTCTCAGGGTCACAGGGCATATTTAGTAGTAACGTGTGTCTCTCTCAGGACCACAGGGAATATTTAGTAGTAACTTGTGTCTCTCTCAGGACCACAGGGCATATTTAGTAGTAACGTGTGTCTCTCTCAGGACCACAGGGCATATTTAGTAGTAACGTGTGTCTCTCTCAGGGTCACAGGGCATATTTAGTAGTAACGTGTGTCTCTCTCAGGGTCACAGGGCAAATTTAGTAGTAACATGTGTCTCTCTCAGGGTCACAGGGCATATTTAGTAGTAACATGTGTCTCTCTCAGGGTCACAGGGCATATTTAGTAGTAACAGGTGTCTCTCTCAGGGCATATTTAGTAGTAACTTGTGTCTCTCTCAGGGTCACAGGGCATATTTAGTAGTAACTTGTGTCTCTCTCAGGGCCACAGGGCATATTTAGTAGTAACGTGTGTCTCTCTCAGGGTCACAGGGCATATTTAGTAGTAACGTGTGTCTCTCTCAGGGTCACAGGGCATATTTAGTAGTAACTTGTGTCTCTCTCAGGGTCACAGGGCATATTTAGTAGTAACGTGTGTCTCTCTCAGGGTCACAGGGCATATTTAGTAATAACTTGTGTCTCTCTCAGGGTCACAGGGCATATTAATAGTAACACGTGTTTCTCTCAGGGTCACAGGACATATTTAGTAGTAACACATGTCTCTCTCAGGGTCACATGGCATATTTAGTAGTAACATGTGTCTCTCTCAGGGTCACAGGGCATATTTAGTAGTAACGTGTGTCTCTCTCAGGGTCACAGGGCATATTTAGTATTAACATGTGTCTCTCTCAGGGTCACAGGGCATATTTAGTAGTAACATGTGTCTCTCTCTGGGTCACAGGGCATATTTAGTAGTAACGTGTGTCTCTCTCAGGGTTACAGGGCATATTTAGTAGTAACAGGTGTCTCTCTCAGGGTCACAGGGCATATTTAGTAGTAACAGGTGTCTCTCTCAGGGTCACAGGGCATATTTAGTAGTAACATGTGTCTCTCTCAGGGTCACAGGGCATATTTAGTAGTAACGTGTGTCTCTCTCTTGGTCACAGGGCATATTTAGTAGTAACGTGTGTCTCTCTCAGGGTCACAGGGCATATTTAGTAGTAACTTGTGTCTCTCTCAGGGTCACAGGGAATATTTAGTAGTAACTTGTGTCACTCTCAGGGTCACAGGGCATATTTAGTAGTAACGTGTGTCTCTCTCAGGGTCACAGGGCATATTTAGTAGTAACATGTGTCTCTCTCAGGGCCACAGGGTATATTTAGTAGTAACGTGTGTCTCTCTCAGGGTCACAGGGCATATTTAGTAGTAACAGGTGTCTCTCTCAGGGTTACAGGGCATATTTAGTAGTAACGTGTGTCTCTCTCAGGGTCACAGGGCATATTAAGTAGTAACATGTGTCTCTCTCAGGGTCACAGGGCATATTTTGTAGTAACAGGTGTCTCTCTCAGGGTCACAGGGCATACTTAGTTGTAACTTGTGTCTCTCTCAGGGTCACAGGGCATATTTAGTAGTAACGTGTGTCTCTCTCAGGACCACAGGGCATATTTAGTAGTAACGTGTGTCTCTCTCAGGGTCACAGGGCATATTTAGTAGTAACGTGTGTCTCTCTCACGGTCACAGGGCATATTTAGTAGTAACGTGTGTCTCTCTCAGGGTCACAGGGCATATTTAGTAGTAACACGTGTCTCTCTCAGGACCACAGGGAATATTTAGTAGTAACTTGTGTCTCTCTCAGGACCACAGGGCATATTTAGTAGTAACGTGTGTCTCTCTCAGGACCACAGGGCATATTTAGTAGTAACGTGTGTCTCTCTCAGGGTCACAGGGCATATTTAGTAGTAACGTGTGTCTCTCTCAGGGTCACAGGGCATATTTAGTAGTAACATGTGTCTCTCTCAGGGTCACAGGGCATATTTAGTAGTAACATGTGTCTCTCTCAGGGTCACAGGGCATATTTAGTAGTAACAGGTGTCTCTCTCAGGGCATATTTAGTAGTAACTTGTGTCTCTCTCAGGGTCACAGGGCATATTTAGTAGTAACATGTGTCTCTCTCAGGGTCACAGGGCATATTTAGTAGTAACGTGTGTCTCTCTCAGGGTCACAGGGCATATTTAGTAGTAACTTGTGTCTCTCTCAGGGTCACAGGGCATATTTAGTAGTAACGTGTGTCTCTCTCAGGGTCACAGGGCATATTTAGTAATAACTTGTGTCTCTCTCAGGGTCACAGGGCATATTTAGTAGTAACTTGTGTCTCTCTCAGGGTCACAGGGCATATTTAGTAGTAACGTGTCTCTTTCAGGGTCACAGGGCATATTTAGTAGTAACGTGTGTCTCTCTCAGGACCACAGGGCATATTTAGTAGTAACTTGTGTCTCTCTCAGGGCCACAGGGCATATTTAGTAGTAGCTGTAAACTATTTTATATGGGTACAATATAACATTTAGTGATGTCCCTCCGACAGTATTGGTGATTAATTAAAGGGACATGTCAAATGGAACTTTCAGGTATCAGACAGAGAATTCATTTTTAAGAGATTTTTCAATTGACTTTGTTTTCTTGTTATCCTTTGTTAAAGCTCAGGATCAGTAATACACTACTAGGAACTAGTGATTGGTGGCTGCACATATGCCTCTTGTCATTGATTCATCAGATCAGTGTTTTATATATATATAGTCATGGCCAAAAATATTGGCACCCCTACATTTCTGTTAGATAATGCACCACTTTGTCCAGAAAATTGTTACAATTACAAATGTTTAGGGATTCTCATGTTTATTTCTTTTGTTTGTATTGGTATGACACAAAAAAGTAGAGCAAAAAAAGCCAAATCTGACACATTCCATGCAAATCTCCAATAATGGAATGAAAATTATTGGCACCTTCTCAAAAATGTAAGAAATAATTGCATTAAAAGTTTGTGATGCTCCTGTAATTTGTAATTAAACTCACCTGTATCAATTAACAGGTACTGACAAACAATATAGAAATCACACCGGCAACCAGTTACAATGGTGAAAAATGTACTCAACCTTTCTGTTGTGCGTCTCTGTGTGCCACACTGAACATGGAGAACAGAAAGAACAGCAAAGAATTGTCTGAGGAGTTGAGAACAAAAATTGTGGAAAAGCATGGACAATCTCAAGGTTACAAGTCCATCTCCAGAGATCTTTATGTTCCTGTGTCCACTGTGCTTCAGGCACTGGATGTCTTGACTGTGTGCATGGCATTATGACATCTGAAGACTACCAAAGAATTCTGTGATGCAATGTAGGGCACAGTGTCAGAAAGTTGTGTCTCCTTCAGAGGTCATGGCTCTTATAGCAGGACAATGACCCAAAACACACATCAAAAAGCACCCAGAAATGGTTTAAGACAAAGCGCTGGAGAGTACTGAACTGACCAGCAATGTGTCCAAATCTCAATCCCATGGAGCACCTGTGGAGGGATCGCAAAACAACAGTTGAAAAGGAACCCTTCCAATCTGAGAGACCTGGAGCAGTTGGCAAAAGTAGAGTGGTTCAAATTTCCAGTAGAGAGGTGCAAGAAACTCATTGATGGTTATAGGATGATTATAGGAAGCGCTTGATTTCAGTTATTTTTTCCAAGTGGTGTGCTACCAAATATTAAATTGAGGCTGCCAATAATTTTGTCCAGTCCATTTTTGAGTTTTGTGTGGAATGTGTCAGATTTGGCTTTTTTTTCTCCACTTTTTTTGTGTCATACCAATACAAACAAAATAAATAAACATGAGAATGCCTAAACATTTGTAATTGCAACAATTTTCTGGGCAAAATGCAGGGGTGCCAGAATTTTTGGCCATGATGGTATATGAATTGCACTAGGTAAAATAAACTTGCTAAATTATGAAATAAAAAAGAGGATATTAGAACCATTCAAAATCACTCTTAGAAATGCAGAGTAATTGATGTAATGTTCATTTTATATTGATCAGTAATTATAATTAAAACATATTAAAATACGTATAAAATACAATAAAATTAAAACTGAAATAAATGTCTAGTAAAGCCCTTTATAAGCACTCTGTACATACTAAAAAGTCAGGTCTGTTCCCTGTATCCACTAGAAACAGATCAAATGAATCCACTGCAGTCAAACCTTATCAGTTCCGATCCATACTCACACTTAAACAAAGAGACCTACTTTAGTGAATTCTCCCTAAGCACTGAAATATACTTATTTGTGCTTTCCTCAAAAGCCCCAGGACGTCAAACTACAGAAGCCGGACATGACCACACATATGAGCAACGCATTTCGGATTTCCCCTTTGTCAATCTCAGATGTGTTATCTCCCAGTAGTGCAGAGCTGCTAAATTTTCCCACAAGTGCTTTATTTACACTCAACTCTTTTTTACCATTGCGTTCTCAGTTGTGCACGTATTATAGGTTGCAAGTAAAATGTTTGCGTTCTCGCGGTCGCATCCTCACGCAGGAAAAAGACTTTGTGAAGTTGCAAACACAGGATCGTATTGCCCCATAGACTTTAATGGAGCTTGTCATCTTATAAATGTATAATTAGTCCAATAAAAAAGTATAATTGCTCAATGCAATACTCTTGTTATTTTGATATCTAAATCTCTGGACTAACACGGCTACTCCAATACACATATAAATACAAATATACAAAATACATATATACATATTTTTATATCTTTGAGCCCTTATAATTTTTTATTACAATTGTTTGTTTTAATAATTTTTATCAGACAGTGTTATTATGAGGGTAACTGTACTTTTAAATGTGTTTTTATGTGTTTTTGTGAAACGTTTTGTCTGGCATAGCAGTTAATTAGAGCTCTGACAGCAGCAAGACTAACCCCATACTCACCTGACAGCAGCAAGACTAACCCCATACTCACCTGACAGCAGCAAGACTAACCCCATACTCACCTGACAGCAGCAAGTCTAACCCCATACTCACCTGACAGCAGCAAGTCTAACCCCATACTCACCTGACAGCAGCAAGTCTAACCCCATACTCACCTGACAGCAGCAAGACTAACCCCATACTCACCTGACAGCAGCAAGACTAACCCCATACTCACCTGACAGCAGCAAGACTAACCCCATACTCACCTGACAGCAGCAAGACTAACCCCATACTCACCTGACAGCAGCAAGACTAACCCCATACTCACCTGACAGCAGCAAGACTAACCCCATACTCACCTGACAGCAGCAAGACTAACCCCATACTCACCTGACAGCAGCAAGACTAACCCCATACTCACCTGACAGCAGCAAGACTAACCCCATACTCACCTGACAGCAGCAAGACTAACCCCATACTCACCTGACAGCAGCAAGACTAACCCCATACTCACCTGACAGCAGCAAGACTAACCCCATACTCACCTGACAGCAGCAAGACTAACCCCATACTCACCTGACAGCAGCAAGACTAACCCCATACTCACCTGACAGCAGCAAGACTAACCCCATACTCACCTGACAGCAGCAAGACTAACCCCATACTCACCTGACAGCAGCAAGACTAACCCCATACTCACCTGACAGCAGCAAGACTAACCCCATACTCACCTGACAGCAGCAAGACTAACCCCATACTCACCTGACAGCAGCAAGACTAACCCCATACTCACCTGACAGCAGCAAGACTAACCCCATACTCACCTGACAGCAGCAAGACTAACCCCATACTCACCTGACAGCAGCAAGTCTAACCCCATACTCACCTGACAGCAGCAAGACTAACCTCATACTCACCTGACAGCAGCAAGTCTAACCCCATACTCACCTGACAGCAGCAAGACTAACCCCATACTCACCTGACAGCAGCAAGTCTAACCCCATAACTGGGTCCTACTCTAACATAATTTAATATGTGATGCATTTAAAGGGACAGTTTTATTGCAGAGATTGATAGTATGTTATTTTAATAAAGAGAATTATCACTATACTTTCTATAAAACATTTCTATCCCTTTATTTTTAAAATGACCCTGAATAGTTAATTATTTCCAAGCCCTCATTATTTATGATCTATCATGGAGGGCTACCTGGCTGCCAGGCTCACAGAAGCGTGCGCAGGCGCAGTTCAATGCCCCACAGTGCAGGCAAACTAACGTGCACAGACTGCAGAGCATGGGACTGAGAAATAGATCCCACCCTACAGGAAGTCAGTGTGTAGGAGAAGTGGCAGCAATATGTCTTTGTATAGCAGCGCGCTCTCGTGCTACAACTCTGCTTACATTAGCGGCTGTCACAGTAAGGTAAACAGTGAGTCTGCAATGCCCTTTACAACTCGTGACAACATATATTTCCTTTTCCATTCACTTTGTAACGAGTTGTAAACAATGTATTTCCGTAACATTGCAGATTCACTGTTTACGTTACTCTGTACTGTGACAGCCGATATCATAGCGTGAGAGTGCGCTGCTATAGAAATACATAGGGCTCGATGATCTAAATCTCGCCAGATCAGACGTGATTTTCCTGATCTGGTGGAATTATTGTAAAAAAGGGTCAGTCCCTGTGAGTAGCGAGGTGGCTCCTATTAAAAGTAATGGAGTTTGCTGGATTGGGACACTTCGCTTTATAGAGCAAGGTTAGCAGTCAGCAGGGGGCGCACTTTAAAAATTAAATCATTATGCTGCTTTCTGCATAGACCATCTTACATTTGCCTATGTTTTCGTATGCCTGTGATTTCCTATTAGGGTATTAAGTATTTGGAGTGTTTTGAGAAAAGTTCACCACCTTTTAATTGGGGAGAAAAAACTGTTAAATCTGCAGTGTGAAAATCTTTACTGAATTACGCTTGGATTAGAGAGACAATTTTATATACGCCCATGGAACGCCCATGATTAGCCCATTTTACGAAAAATCAATTGCGCTTTGTATTTTGTACCTATAAGTACAAATTTCTAACTAATTTTTGAGCATCCAGTGTACTGAAATTACAATTTACTCTGAGGATATTTAATTTGATTTATTTATGTGTTATTTACATACAAATTTTACGTTTTTGGTAAAATATGATTTTTGGTGAAGAATTTGGTTACAATTTTTGATGCCTCTTAACAATACCATTTTCCCCTGCTTAATTTTGTTCGATTGGTTTAATTATTTGTTTTATATGATGTTTAAAATACAAATGTTATTGTTCACTTTTTAATACAAAAATGCAGTATACGCTCCTTAGAGAAACACCCTGTTTTTAGGGTAAAAAGTTGCTTTAGGCAAATTATTCCGCACCCTGATTTGGGGCTTAAACTTGGCACTCTGCAATAATATTAATATTTTTAAGTAAATAGTTATCCTTAAATGTATTTATTTATTATAGTATAATCATATGTATCCTGTTCTTTAATATAGCACTATTAAATCATTACATTAAAACAGTGCATTTACTGCTCCTTTATAGTCAGTTATAGAGTGTACACTTTTCTTGTGTTTGCAACCTATAGAAACATCTGTAATGAGAACAGGGGTGCGCTGGTTTATACCTATCTCACACTAACCTAAAGCGCTCCACTCTGGTAAAGGCGGCCGTACTGTCAAGTCACTAAAGAATATTATAAAGGGGTATTCTAGTTTATCTGTTTATCTCACTGTGCAGGTGAGACTCCTACATAACAATATAATGCTCAAATATTGTCCCTAAAGATTTTGTGTCATCAAGACCATAATCTCACCTACCCTCACCAAGGCCAAACTCTGCAACCTGTAACAATCAGATTTCTCCTGTTTAATTAAGTTTATTTTTTTCCCACAAGTGTTTTTGGGGACCTATTGTTACTTGTAATTCCCTACTTTTTCCACCAGGTGCTGCTGTAACACAATAATCATCACAAAAAAGTCCAATGAAATAAAATACAGCGAAATCTGACAAAAATATAAACAACATTAAGTTCACAGAGACCATTCACAAGGATAGCCATTATAGGGCAGCTAACAGAGTCTTTAGTGTGGCATATGTCCCCTCTATAAATAGTTCATTGAAAAGCAAATACAAAATATTTCCACCCGAGCCTTCTGCGCCCTAAATACAGAAGTTCTCTTTTTCTTTCATTAAGGCAACATTTAATAGAGGGATTTTTGTGGTGTCGATTTAGGAAAAATAGCAGCCACCTGCGCTTATTTTTACCACAAAGGTAAATGTAAACGTGCTCGGAATGTCCCGTCCTTAAAA
Source organism: Bombina bombina (assembly GCF_027579735.1). Classification (NCBI taxonomy): domain Eukaryota; kingdom Metazoa; phylum Chordata; class Amphibia; order Anura; family Bombinatoridae; genus Bombina; species Bombina bombina. The sequence goes on along the minus strand of NC_069504.1, from coordinate 1,137,156,613 downwards.
ATGTCCAAAGCAGCGAACAAAGCTCGCGTGTCAGCTTATTATGACAAGTTAAAAGTTTAGCCCTGTTTTGTTTTTTTTAAGAATCAGAGTTTACAGTTAAAATAATAGTAAATTAGCACAGAATTTTTTTTATTTTCTAAATAAAGACTGACACTTTTAACGCAATGCAATACAGACCTCTGTGGCAGCCAGAGTTTAAGAAAGTCATTGCTTCTTGCATGGAATGGAGTTTTTTATCTTGTAAAGTTTTTAGAATACTAACACACATATTTGTTGAATTACTGTCTTATAATATTTATGTAGGATTACATTTATTGACAATAAATCTGCTTCAAAGCCATATGGTCCGCACCTCACACTTCATTCTTGCAACACGATGCAGAGAGTGCGCGGTGCACTCTTCGTCCCCTATTGCAGTGCATCATGCAGGGCTCTGTAGTTCCCACACACAGGGATGATGGTAGGCCAAGGCATAAGTCACCTTCCAAGAGCTGACCATGAATCACTATAATAAAAATGGACATTTAGCAACCTTTTTAGGTTTTCTGGGGACAGTGAGACCAGTAATTTGCACTCGTCAGGCTTACCGCTGGTATTACAAGTTGAAAGTAAATGGGAACGCTTGAGCGCAATTGCGATTTACGCTAGAATGATTACCCCAAATTTAGAGCTCTGATTAATAGTTTTGCGAAACATAAAAGTATCAGAAAACACAACAAAAACACATTACAAAGTACAGTTACACTCATAATAACACCATCTAATAAAAAATATTCAATAATTGCACACAAAAGTTAAGGGCTCAAAGATATGAGGTCTCAGGTGATAGCAAAAAAAAGGTACATAGAGATACATATACATGTCTAATGATGCAAGTGTGTGTATATATAAATGTCTGTATATGTATACATATGTATTTATATGTGGATATATGTATTTCCAGACAGATATACACATATAAACACATAAATACATATATATATATATATATATATATATATATATATGTGTGTGTGTGTGTGTGTGTGTATATATATAAATGTCTGTATATGTGTACACGTATTTATATGTGGTTATATGTATTTCCAGACAGGTATACACATATAAACACATAAATACATATATATATATGTGTGTGTGTGTGTGTATATATATAAATGTCTGTATATGTATACATATCTATTTATATGTGGTTATATGTATTTACAGATAGATATATACATATAAACACATAAATACATATAAATATATATGTGTGTGTGTGTGTGTGTGTGTGTATATATATAAATGTCTGTATATGTATACATATGTATTTATATGTGGTTATATGTATTTACAGACAGATATATACATATAAACACATAAATACATATATATATATATGTGTGTGTGTGTGTATATATATAAATGTCTGTACAGGTGGCCCTCGGTTTACAAGGGTTCAATTTACACAGTTTCAGAATAACAACCTTTTTTTCCAGTCATGTGACTGCTATTGAAAAGCATTGAGAAGCAGTGCATTTATTAAAATAGCCAGTAGGTGGAGATGTCCGCTTTTGTGTTGCAGCAAAGCCAAGCAAGCTGAAATTAATCAGTTTAACCAGACCTGAGCTATCAAGCAGATTTCAAAGGAACAAGAACTTCCTGTCTATAAATCAGTCCAGAATGGAATGCATAGAAAGAACTGTTTGCAGAAAAATGCAAGTGAAGTCTGTGTTGTGTGATTATTTTATTAGTTTTATAATGCTGTTTAGCAAATGTTTTTGTTCTTTTAACTTAGTTTAATTATAAATTTTGTGTTGTGTTATTATTT